>NW_007064539.1:154475-165832 GCF_000164805.1 Carlito syrichta | reverse complement strand
CTGCACTCCAGTCTGGGCGACAGAGTGAGACTCCAACTAAAAAACAAACAAACAAACATGTGAACAACCAATAAAAATGAAAGGGACTTTAACCTCATTAGCGTTCAGGGAAACCTACATTTAAAGAACAGCAAGATTTCACTTCACATCCACCAGATGGACAAAAATTCTAGGGGGCTGACAAGACCAGATGTTGGTGAGGATGCGGCAGAATGGCATTCTCGCGCCCCGCCCGAGGGATTGGAATTGGGACAGCCCTCAGGAAAGCAGTTTTACCAAACCCGCTAAATGTGAAGCCGTCTAGGCACAGGACTCCAGGTGTCTACTCTAAAGAAATTCTTACACATGGCACCGGAGACAGGTTCTGGCATGCCGGGAGCAGCATTTCTTTTTTTTTTTTTTCTTTTTTGAATTGGAATCTCACTCTGCTGCCCATACTGGAGTGCAGTGGCTGCTCCCGGCCACCGCAGCCTCCACCTGCTGGGCTCCGGCGATCCTTCCGCCTCAGCCTTCCTAGTAGCTGGAACTACCACACCTGGCTAATTTTTTATGTATTGTAGAGATAAGGTCTCGCTGCCCAGGCGGGTCTCGAACCTGCGGGCTCAGGCAATCCACTCACCTCAGCCTCCCAAAGGCGCGGGATTACAGGCTGAGCCACTGAGCCCAGCTAGCATTTCTTATGATGGTGAAAGACTGGAACCAATCCGATGTCCTCCAGCAGGTGAATGGGTAAAGGAATTGAGGTATAGCTGGGCACGGTGGCTTACACCCAGAATCCTGGCACTTGGGAGGCAGAGGCGGCAGGATCACTTGAGTCTGGGAGTTCAAGACCAGCCTGGGCAACATAGCGAGAACTTGTCTCTGCAAAACATAAAATAATTAGCCAGGCGTGGTGGCATGCACCTGTAGCCCCAGCTACTCAGGAGGCTGAGGCGGAAGGATCACCTGAGCCCGAGAGGTCAAGGCTGCAGTGAGACCCCGACTCTAAATAAATAAATAAAATTGAGGTATATTCCTGCAATGAAATAACAACAGTGGAAATGAGTGACAGCTGCACCCATCAACACAATTTAACCTCAAAAATACAATGTTGAACAACAGCGGCAAAGGGGTCACTACCCCAAAAAAATCACCTAATATGGTTCCATGTGTATAAAAGCAGAATACAGGCAGAACAGCACAATCGATTGGTCAGAGAGGCAGAAGTACTTGCTGAAACACGTCCAGGGCTGGTGAAGGCCGGCTTCCTCACGTGACCCGTGGCTCCACTAGGGTTGTTTTCAGAATTTTTTTTTAAGTCGGGGGTCTCACTCCATCGCCTGGAGTACAGTGGCATGATCATGGCTCACCACAGCTTCAACCTCCTGGGCTCAGGCAATCCTCCTGCCTCAGCCTCCTGAGTAGCTGGGACTACAGGAGTGCACCACCATGCCTGATTTTTTTTTTCTTTTTAATCTTTCTGTAGAGACGAGGTCTCACGATATTACCCAGGCTGGTCTCAAATGCCTGAACTCTAGTGATCTTCCCACCTCAGCCTCCCAAAGTGCTAGGATTACAGGCGTGAGACACCATGCCCAGCTCTTTCCAATATTGTTTAAACCACACATATATGTTGTATACTGGGTCTCTTTCCGATAGCTTTCCTTTAAGCATGTTTGGTGACTGAATTGACGTGAAATGGCACAATTTGCCTGAGTAACGACCTAAGGTGTTTATTTTCTTATTTTAATCTCCGTGTTCTGATTTTTGCACTATGCACATGTGACATTTCCAAAATAGCAGTATTTTAAGTGATGCTTAAGCCCCTTGGAGGAAGGGAGGTGGTTAGTTCCTAGCCTAGAACCAGCTTTTCTTTGATCATTTCACTGGGTGCAGTGAGTCGTTTTTCCAGAGCCAGGGCTCAGTCTCGAATGTTAATACAGGGTAAATACCTGCTGGCTTGGTCAAACATGTGCACCGCTCACATGACAAAGGGCACTGCAGCCTCTGAAATGCCAGCGGGATGACCTTGAGGTCCAGGTGCGGTGGTGGGGGGAGTGCTGGGGGTGGGGTGAAGCTGAGCCACTAGGAGAGAGCACGTGGGCCACTCGGGGTCTCTGGCGAGGGATGGACTGCAGTGTGTCCACGTGGGGAAGAAATGTGGGTGGCGTCTGTGTCCTTGTTCACAAAGCCCTAAGAGTCAAGCCTCCAAGCCCCAGCTGTCGTCAGCTAGGTTCTTCCCCCTCTGTCCATGGCAGGAACAGGGAGCAGGAAGCTTGATTCCGCTGGTGACTGACACATTCACAACCGATTTTATGCAAGGCCGAATAACTCAGACGTCTTCTCATTAAGATTTGGAAGTAGCAAATATTAATGGCGCTCCTACTATGAGCTGGCCTAGGTGTGGCATGCTTTCACACATGATGTTTAATGCTGAGTTCTTCCAAGGCTTGGAAAGGTGGATATTTGCATCTCCATCTGAGGTCCAGAGAAGCCAAGTAACTTGATCCAAGGTGCACAGCATGTTAGAAGCAGAGTTGGGATTTGAAAGCATGTCTCCTCCCTGTGGGTTGAGGGAAATAGTCCCTGTGGGCTGTGGACTGCTCTGGGTGGCATGGGAGGACCCCGGATCCATCCCGCCCCACCCTTTCCAGGGCCCCTGCTCAGTAGAAGAAAAGGCGAGGCCCCGAGCCCAGGGCCCGCTCTCCCTCCCTGCATGGCCACCTCAGCCAGCATGTGTTCGTGTCTCCCCAGGAAGCCAGCGCTGTCCTGCACCGCGTGCTGGGGCAACCTCCTGAGCTGCTGCAAGAGCCTGTGGGGGCTTAGGTTCCTCCAGAGACACGCGGAAGGCCACCACGGGCAGGAGCCACCGTCGGGGAAGCCGCTGAGGACGCCGCTCCAGGAAGCGGTGAGGACTCCGCCCACTGAGGCTCTCCAGACCTGACCCCAGGACACTGAAGATGCTGCTCCTGGTCCCCAAGATGTGACTCCTGGAGCCCCTAAGGACTCAGTCCCCAGAGCCACCAAGGATACCCCCTGGCCCGAGTCTGGGGCTCCCAGAACACACAGCCGGGCGCGGGGGTCCTCGGCCTCGCGTGGAACAGCCCGTTCTGTGTGCGTATTCCCAGACGGGCGCTCAGGACTCCTCCGGGCCCCAGTGGGCTGAGTCCCGTGGGTTCAAAGCTCACGTTGGTGCTGGCCCTGGAAGTCACGGGCAGAGGATGGCGGGACAGATGGGGGTGTGTGCACACGGGTGCATGGACGCGTAGGCGTAAGGACACGTGTGTCCTCTGAGCGAGGCAGAGGGTATTGCTATAAAGCACTGCCCTCTCACTCCCTCCTGGGTTCTGCAGAGTGAAGGGGGGGAAAGGATATGATAAGGGAGGGCAAGGGAAGGAAGGAAATTCGCCTTTCATGAGCACCTACTGTATACCAGATATTTCCCCGGCTTGAGTTCTCGTAATCACTATGGCTTCCAGTAAGGATCACCACCGCGTCTTGACAGAGGTGGAAGCTGAGGCTCAGAGAAGTATGGGACCTGCCCAAGGCCACTCAGCAGCTAGAACGTGTGCCTGGCACATAGGATTACCCAAAAAAATAGTTGATGAATGGATGGATGGATGGACGGACGGACGGATGGACGGACGGACGAATGAATGAATGGATGGAGGAATGAATGAGAATGGGTAGAAGCCAGGCCCAAGCCCATGCTCCTGACACTCGGCACAGTCCCTCAGGAGGGAGGGCAAGTATTTCCTTGGCTCAGCCCACCCTCCTCCCAGCAAGGCTTTGGTCCCCAGAGCCTGGGAGTCCCTTCATGCCATAGCGTGACCCTCTCTGGTGCCTGAAACCAACAGGAAGCGGCCTGCAGGGGATTTGCTGGGGAAAGTGTCCGCAGGCGGCGTGGGGGGGGTGCCTGTGGTGGTCCTGAATGGGGGAGCTGGCCCCGCAACGCCCTCTGCTGGCCATGTGACCGTGAGCGCCTCACCTGTGTGACCTTGGGCACCTCCTCTAAGCAGATTTTGACTCCCGGCCAAGAGGGTGGACGCCCCTGATCCTTAGGATTGTTGAAGAGACCCAAGGAGTTGGGGTGATGGCAGCCCAAGGAGATGAGGGTCTGGACGGACTTCTGCAGCTCTCTCCCTGACCTCCACCTCCCTGATGCCCGCCCCTCCCTGACCCCATCCCTCCCTGACCTCCGTCCCCCCCAACCTCTGTCCCTCCCCGACCCCCTCCCTGCCTCACCCCATCCCTTCCTGACCCCCAGCCCGCCCTGACACCTGCTCTTCCTTGGTTTCCACGACCCCACCCTCCCTGTCCACCCATGACGTTCAGTCCCTCTGCGACTCATGGTCCTCTCCCGGGCCGTCGGATGTGCTCATTCCCCAAGGCTCACTCTCTCTCACCCCAACGTCCGTCCCTCTGTGACCTCGTCCACACCTATGGCTTCAGTTAGGAGGCTCGAGGAGATCCCTCACGGATTGAGAACTGCGGGCCGGGCTCCTTCGGGGAGCTGGAGACCAGCACCCACGACACCCCCCACCTACCTGGACGGGTCAGAGACGCCTCCCTAGAGCGAGTGCAATGGCACTCTCCCCTCCTCCCTGTGCCCGCCCCCTGGGCTCCTCTTCTCATGCCAAAGCCCCGCCCTAGGCGTCAAAGGCTGAGGGTCCCCCTGGCACCTCCCTGTGCCTCGTTCCTCAGGGTCCACCCTCCGAGTCCTGGTTCCCCCTCGTAACCTCTGCTGCACTGGATCAGCTTCTGATGCCCCTCCCCGCACCCCCGTTCCCCTTCCTCCCCATCCACCCTCCACCCGACAGCCAGAGTGGACCGGTCCCAAGCGCAGCCCCGATCATGCCACACCCAGGGCCGAACCGTCTTCAGTGTGGCCCTCAGACCCTGCGAGCGTGGCCCCTGTGTGTCCCTCCCCTCCCTCCACCGCCCTCCTCCATCCCGGCTGCCACTTCCTCTCTGTTGGTTTTGCTCTCTCTGTTCCTTCCAGCGCATGGCACGGGGCCGTTTCCATCACTCGACTTGCTCTCCCTGCCCGTGGCGCTGATTCACTCCATGAGACCTCAGCCCCATGTCACTTCCTTGAAGAAGTCCTCCCTGACCCTCCACGGGAGGACAGGCCCCTGCCACGGCCCCTCAGGACTTTCCTCAGAAGGCACTGGCAGGGTTGTGATGTTTCGGGAGGTTGTGTAGTTCTTTGAGTAGTCTGTCTCCCTTGCTCATGGGTCTGTGGGTCCCGCCTCTAGGCTGTCCAGACTCGAGAAGAGCGTTTGCCACTCACGAGCAGAGACAATGCAGAGGGCAGAGAGTGGGCAACGTGGACACTGAAAGCCACTCATGTGCCAATAAACCTGGAAGCCTCATGAGTCCCGATGACCTCGGAGTCATCTCAGCCAGAGATGCTCAGGCTTTTGGCTGAATTCTTTCTAGAATCCCCAGGATCCTCTCCTTGGAAGTCTTCCCGGGAGTCTGAGGCAGGTGGGTCCCTCCATCACGGCCACACAGTTGGCGGCACAAGACCACAAAGGAAAACAAGCCACCCTGGCTGGTCGCGGACTCAGCTGGTCCAGGCTCCCACCCAAGGTGCCCACATGCCCCCGCCACCGCAGAGGACACCCTCGGGTCTGTCTCTGGGCTGACCCCGCCTCCTTCGGGCCCCTGGAGCTGGCTGCAGAAGTGGGGTGCATGCCGCCTTGCGGAGGAACATCTGGGGTGGGACCCCGAATCCGTGTGTGTGTGTGTGACCATCGTGTTCCAATAAAGCCGTCGAAACAGATGCCGCCTCGCGGTTTTATTTTTTAACTTCCTGGTGAGAAAATGCTTCCCAAACTTCATCATACGGTGTCTCGATTTAGAAAAAGAGTCATGACAAAACACTGGGGTAAAGGCCAAGTTGAAATTTTCCTTCAAAAGTAAAGGCGTTTTGCAGACGCCAGTTTCATCTCGAAAGGTCACCTGGGAAACAAGGGAGGCAAAGTCTGACCAGAAAGACCTGGGGAGCCGGCTGCCGGGTGGTGCCCAAGTGGCTGTGGAGGCGTGTGGCTGAGGGCGCCAGATGTGCAGACGCCGGAGAACAAGACAACTTCGGTGTGGAAAATCTGCCGCTCAAGGGAGCCCACATCGGGTAAGGTGGGTGGGCGGGTGTAAGCAAGAAACCAGGTCAAGAGAAAACGCATGGGTTCTGTGCAAGGAATGAATCCCAAAGGGTTTTGAGGAAGGAGAAGGGAGCAGGCCAGAATCGAGGGCAGCGTTTGATGACCGCACGGTCAACCGCAAGTGGTGCTCCTCCCTGGGATGGGCGGAGGGGGGCGGCGGGAAGATGTGAGGTTCTGGGCTTCAGCCCCTCCGTAAGAAACCATGAAGACACCTGGATGGGATCCCACAAGAAGCAGGGAAGAGATGGGTCTTTCACTTCAAAGCTCACAGGAGCCACAGGAGCCGCTCTGATCAAAATGGGTTTTAATATGCGTCAGGAGGAAAAGACAAAGTTGGAAGACTTGGGAAGGGTGAAGCAAGCAAGCTGAGGCCGCCGATGAGGCTAAGCTCTCCTTAACTGACCCACTGCCCCCTGAGCTGGAGCCATGGGGCGTGAGGAATGTCAGAGCACTTTCGGGGCAACTGGCCAGGACTGGGTCCTGGGAATGACAGTGTCCAGAATCCCATTCCTGCGGGTTCAGATTCCACCTGTGGGGATGGGGAGAGACGTGAATGCTGCTATGGCTGACCAGACAAAGGGGAGTGGAGTCTGAGAGAGGAAACGAGACCAGAGGGGTGCCCACAGGAGCTACTGCAGGGGGCGGTGCCCTGGCAGGCCCCTGTGGGCAGGCTAGCGGCTTGGCGGCCACCTTAGGAATGACGTCTCATCCCACGAGTCACGAGAAGCCTTAGAAAGGTTTTCAGCAGTGGGAGCTCAATCAGTGAGGTCTGTGTGTTGGAAAGAGAGCCCAGACTCCCACTGGGAAAATAGATTGGGGGACCCAGGAGGTAGAGAGAGAGAGAATACATGGCGTGTATGGCAGGTGAGGTGGACAGTAACATTGTATGAGCATCTACTCACGGGCTACATCTGGGGACCCAAAAGGAATCAGGCGATCGTGCCCTTGAGAGAGATGGCCTTGACCCCAAACATCACAAGAATTTAGGGAGAGAATGGGCCACTGGGGGTGGGGGGCGAGTGGAGGTTACCAAGGCCAGGAGGGGCCTGCGGTGTTCAGAGTGTGGGAGGGTGTGTGTGTATCCAGCAGCTGTGATATTCTGGGTGCCTAGGGCCGGGCAGTGTGGACACCCTGTTTAGATACACAGTGGCCAAGTGCTCAGTAGCCGGATGGAGGGTAAGATGGAAAATTCGACTCTACTCACAGCGACTGAGCCCTTGCAAAGCACCTGGAAGTTTATCTGGCTCACCTGACTCCGTGTGGCCTCAAGATCAGCGTTCCATGGAGTTCACCCTTTCATGCCATGCAGGCAGGAGGCAACCACCTCCACTAGAATCCTAGGCATTCTAGTGAGAATTTGGAAGTCTTCAGGGCCACTCGCCACCCAGGGAGAACGGGAGAAGTCCCCTTCACCCATCAGCAGCCCTAGGAGGGTTGTAACTGGTTATTTCTAAGGTCATTGCAAAAGTTGGTGCCGACTCCCTGACCTCCCCGCTCAAGGTCACAGAGCACAACGGGCTTCTCACGCCCCCAGACGGCGCCGGGCAAGCCAGCAGGCCAGCCCGACTAAATCACAGTCTCCAGTTTCTGGGGTGTTGCCAGAGTCTTCATGTGCCCAGTGGGCCTGGTAGGATTCCCAAGGAATTAGGGCCCCAAAGGGACGTGTAATCTGGGTTGTGTGGCTCCCAGATAAACCCGTCTGTCACTTTCAACTGACATTTACGAGTCCTTCCTGTGCCAGACTTGAAGTCAGCCGTTCAACTAGTGCCAGCTTATTCCTTCCGACGGCCAGCCCTTCTAGGTAGCCGCTAGCATGCCCACAAGCTGGGGCCCAAACCCACAGCCCATGTAAGTGGCACAGCTGGGATGCCAACCAGGTCTGCTTGTCTCTAAAGCGCAGGTCTTTATGATTCATATTTTGAAATTAATCTTTTTTTTTAGTTGGGGTGTTACTCTGTCACCCATGCTGAAGTGCAATGCAATGATTGTGCACCACAGCCTCCAACTTCTGGCTCCAAGTGATCTTCCCTCCTCAGCCTCCCGAGTAGTTGAGACTACAGGGACATGCCACCATGCCAGGCTAATTTTGTGTGTGTGTGTGTGGAGACAAGGTCTTGTTATGTTGCCTAGGCTGGTCTCCACCTCTTAGGCTCGAATGATCCTCCCACCTCGGACTCCCAAAGAGCAGGGATGACAGGTGTGAGCCGCCACGCACGGCCTTGAAATTAATTTTTAAGGACATAAGTAATCATAGAGATAGTCTCTTTTTCAAAGTGTAACTTTACTGGGAAAGGTAAAGTTCATTTGTTCACCATCCCCTCACTTTTTCCCCAACAATTTCCTCCTAGGCAACCATTGGTATTTCCTTTGGCTATACGGTGTTTGATCCGTTTTATTTGTTGTTTTTAGCATCAGAGCTATGCCACACCTCAGGAACTGGACTCAACAATACATCTTCAAGTTTCAGCCACGCTGGTCTGTGAAGACTTCCCTCACCATTTTTAGCCACCAGAGCGTGTTCCGTAGTGTCCACAGGCACCCCATGGTTTAGCCGAGTCCCCAGCCACGGTCATTTGAGTCATTTCTAATTTTTTGGCTGTTTAGATGGCGATAGAGTGGGGACCAAAGGGAGGCCCAAACTCTACCTGCACGATGTCCACTTGTATACCTAATTCTGAATTGTACTCCACATCTTTAAAAAAAGAAGATAATGGCTGGGCACAGTGGTTCAAGTTTGTAATCCCAGCACTTTGGGAGGCCGAGGCAAGTGGATTGCCTGAGCCCGCGGGTTCGAGACCCGCCTGGGCAACTTGGCGAAATCTCGTCTCTGCAATAAATCAAAAATTAGCCGGATGTGGTAGCGTGTGCCTGTAGTTCCGGCTACTTGTAAGGCTGAGGTGGAAGGATCGCCTGAGACCAGCAGGTCAGTACTGGGGTGTTCATGAACGTGCCACTGCACTCCAGCCTGGGCAACAAAGTGAGACTCCAACTCTAATTAGTTAATTTTAAAAGATAGATTATAGGCCAAAAAATAAATAAAAGGAAAACATTCATTTTTTTTTAACCAAAAAGTAAATAACTAAATAAACGGGAATAAACTGATCATCTGACAACGTTTCCTTATGCCTCTGTCCTATGTGTATATGCAGGATTGGGGCATGTCTGTGCATGCATGAGCACTGTGTGTTTAGCATAAATATCCCTACAGGTGCCGTTCTGGGTGTGGAGTATACACGCTGCCATACAGTACCCCAAAGAAGCAAAGCGCCTTCTCACTCCCGCTGGCCACACTGGGGATAGCCTGTTTCAACATCCCACCTGTGATTTCTTTCATCCCCTAGAAGTTAGACTCGTCCACCTAGAGATGCCCTACTTCCAACCGGACATGGTGGCTCACTTCTTGTCATCCCAGTACTTTGGGAGGCTGAGGCGGGAGGATCACTTGAGGTTGGGAGTTTGACACCTGGGACAACAGAGTGAGACTCCATCTCTACATAAAATTTTAAAAATAAATAAATAGCCAGGCTTGGCGGTGGGTGCCTGTAGTCCCAGCTATTAGAGGTGGCCTTCCCGCACAGGACAGAAAATGCAGATCAAGGAAATAGATCTCTCTTTGGGCCCACCCCAGGCTCTCCATGAACTTTACCAAGTCCCGCCTTCCTCCCTGGAGCTCTGGGAGGGAAGCCAACCCTGTTCAAGCCACCCAGCTGTTGGACTTGATCAGCTAACAATAGTCACAGCAGTGCTGCGTAACGAACATGCACAAAATCTCTCAGCATTTATTGAGCTCATGCTTCTGTAGGCGGCTAATCTAGGATGGGCTCTGCTGGGATGGTTCAGCACGGCTACAGGGGTCTCCCATCCTCTCCTGGGTCCAGCAAACCCACCCAGGCACGTTCTTCTCATGGAATTGGCAGGAACATGAGACAGCAAGCCCAGAAGCACTTGTGCAATTCAAGTTTCTGGGTTTCTTATCTGTGAACACACCACGAGCCAAAGCAGTTCCCATGGCCAAGCCATGCCATCCGCGAGCAAATAATGGATGCAAATACATCCCTCCTCCCGAGGGACTGGGGTGGGAGGGGAGACCATCTCATTCCCCCACAAAGGCAGAGACTGGGTAGGACTGAAATCCACCTGACGCTAGAGCCCTGCAGATCAGGCAGGGTCTCCAGGTCTCCCCAACCCTGACTCCCAGCCTTCCCCATCTCCCGTTCCTCTCCACCCTACCCCTCAGCAAGATCTCGAAGACTTAAATCTAGGGCCATGACTCTGTCTGCAAGGCTGTGGGTCCCTCAGTGCCCCCATCCCTCCCCCACATGGTCTGACTCTGCTTGAGGGTCCAGATTCACCTCACACCCCTTTCCCCCACCTCACCTACCCGTCCTGCTCAAGGACACCCCCTCTCTTGCACGCTCTCATTCCGGGGCATGTCTTCTGCAGAATCCTCTTCTCAGTCATCCCTGGAGTCCCAGCTTGGGCCTCACCTCCATTTCAAAGTGGCCCCTGTCCCCGTTCCCAGAATAGCTCCTCACTTCCTCCCCTGACACACCCGTCTGTCCCAGGGACACATCACACGCATCCCAGGGATTCAGAAGCCTGCCGGGGTCCCCAGAGCTCGACGACTTAAGACATAGAAGGGGACACCTGACGGTTTACGACGAATGTCTCTGCTGTTGATCTGCGCCCCAGCCACACTAATGACACGTGTGTTGCATGTGACCTTGGCCAAAGGACTGCCACAATGCTGCTGAGCAGTGATGCAGCCATGTGGGCACGTGGGCCCAGATTCTGCTTTTCAGAAGACACAAATCTGAGTATTGATTAGTTATATTAGATGAGTTAATATTTGTAAAGCTCTAAGGAGAATGCCTGCTGCCTAGAAAATGCTGTATCCTTGTTAAAGTAAATGGGCAAAAGGGAGGGAGAGAGAGAGGGAAGGAGGACCAATTAGACAAACCTCTCTTTGAAAAGTTGGCATTTTTTTACCTGCATGATCAATGTTTGTATACCTAACCCTGAATTGTACCCCACATCCTTATAATAAAACTTTTTTTTTTGAGTTGGAGTCTCACTCAGTCGCCCAAACTGGAGTGCAGTGGCCGCTCCCGGTCACCGCAGCCTCGACCTGCTGGGCTCCGGCGATCCTTCCGCCTCAGCCTTCTGAGTAGCTGGAATTACAGGCATGTGCTACCACGCCCGGCTGATTTT
>NW_007064539.1:146021-154430 GCF_000164805.1 Carlito syrichta | reverse complement strand
GCAGGCGGGCTCAGGCAATCCACTCACCTCAGCCTCTCAAAGGCACGGGATTACAGGCTGAGCCACCGAGCCCAGCTATAATAAAATTTTTTAAAAAGAAAAGTGGGCATTTTCTTTCCTAGTTGGAGTCTCCCTGTTGCCCAGGCCGGAATGCAGCAATACAATCACAGCTCAATATAGCCTCCAACTCCTGGGCCCAGGCAATCCTTCCACCTCAGCCTCCTGAGTAACTGGGACAACAGGCATGCACCACCAGGCCCAGCTAAGTTTTTTTTGTTTGTTTGTAGAAACAACATCTCACCGTGTTGCCCAGGCTGGTCTTGAACTCCTGGGCTTAAGTCATCCTCCTGCCTGGGCTTCCCAAAAGGCTGGTATTATAAACATAAGCCACCATGCCTGCCCAAATTGGCAATTAAAAAAAAAACTGTACAGAAAAAAACCAAACCACATTTTACCAGAAGGCTGCCATTCTTGGCCTCAGACACAGAACTGCCCTGTTACTCTGGGAGAGCCCTTAGAGGAGAAAGTAAAATGGAGGGTTTGCCCCACCACCACCCAAAGCAGACACTGCAGGAGATGCCCACCCTCTCCGTGCCCCCTGCCCTGACAGCATCCCCTGCTCCCTCAGCCCCTCTGGGGAATTGGAGAAGGCAGGAGACCTCAGAGGAGAAGAACCACAGTCAGGTTTGTGCATTGCCTCTGTCTTGACAAGGTTCTCTCTGCAGTGCTCAAGAGAGATCCCAAAAGCTTCCAGACCCCAAAAAGGGTCTTCGGTGAGCCCCTCCTCCCATCTCCACAGCCAGTGTCCTAGGTCAGGCCTCGTCCTGCCTTTCCTGGACTTCTAACCTACCCTCCAGTGCCCATTTTTTCCTCCTCCGGTATGTATGGCCACCTCCCTACACCCTTGAGGGCATCCCAGAGCCAGTGGGTGGTGGTACCTGACTGGCTTTAAATTCCAGATGTGTGAGCATGTTATTCAACCTCCTTGCACGCCAGTTCCCTCATTCACAAGATGAAGAGAGGTGTAGTGCGTCACAGGGTTGTTGGAAGGACTCAGAGAGTATCATGCCTGCAGAGTGCTTAGATCCGTGCAACAAAGGAACTTGGGCAGTGGCATATGCTCCGTAAACATCAACTGTTAATACCTCTGAAGTGCAGAGGTTTCAAGTGCTCTTCTGCTTACATGCCTTTGTGGCCCTCATTACCTGTGATGACAGAGCTGGCTTCTTGGTTTTGGCATTCACAACCCTGCCCAATCTAGTCTGCGTTATCCCTCTATGCTCCCGTATGCACGTAGGTTCCAGCCCTGAGATGGACACGCCCTGCTCTGAACGGTACATTCTTGCTTTGTCAGTTCTGAGCCTTCCAAATGTCAAGACCTTACCGGCCACCCCTTCCCCAAAGCCATGGAAATCTCCCACCCACCTTGGGTCTCAGTTCCAGATGTGAGTCTCCAGTCAGGGCTGCTCTGGGCATTCAATGTCTCTTGGAGATTAAGGAACAGAGCTCACTCTGAATGGACTCTAAGCTATTTTCCCAAGGACCCAGTGTTCATATGGTCTAGAGACAGAGCCAGAGGGGTAGGTGACAGGCACCGACTCCTCTGAGTCTCATGTTCTCATCCATGACATGGTGGCACTTTGTATATTTTTCTTGGTGCTATTTATAAACCAAATTGCCTTTTCAAAAGAAGGCCCCTGTATTGTTAACTAGGTCTCCTTTGTTCTGTTGAGCACCTGGATGAATCTGAAAATGCATTTGTCTGCATAATGGTGGGAGAAGAATTTGGAGTTCTTGAGGTACAGTCTGGGGTGGCAGGTGGTGAGGAGGAGGGATAAGAAAAGAGAAAAGAGATAAAAGTTGCTAAGATGGGGACAGAATGAAGTTAAACCATGTACCTTCCCAAAATGACATTTGGAGAAAACATGAATGCCTAGTGTTCATTTTGTAGCTATGTACTGATATAATGTGAACCCCTCTCTACCTTACTCCCTACATAAATGTATCCAGGAGAGTCCATTGCACTCATGAGTATTTTGGCTTTTGGTGGCGGGAATCTGGGAAGAGGGTGGATTTTGTAGAGCCTGGTCCACAACAGAAGAAGCCCTAGAGAAGGCAGTGCCCAGAGGCAGAGAAGGCCACAAAAATCTCAGGCCTTTGTGAAGTAACCAGAAACCAGGAAGGCTTTAATCTTCCTAGAAGTAGTGAATGAATAAGGTCAAACCAACCTTGTCCAGATCTCAAGGGATCAGGAGGCCATAGATGCCATTTTGGTTACACAGGGTTAATAAAATTTACCTTACAGGTTGTGATGAGGATTAAAAGAGATAATGAATAAAAAGCATCTGAGGGACACATCATGACAACAATTAAGGAGAATTTTCCTGTGGCTATATTCTCTGGAAAAGTACTCCCTTACAATGCCAGAAACCACACGATAGAAATGTCCAATTTGAAGATTCAGATCTCACGCAGCATAAATGCAAAAGCACTGGGTGGATCTAAGTAGGTGTTTCCAATGATTTTAAATCATTTAGACTCATCTTGCCTGTGAGAGGAGGAGGGGAAAGAGCCCTGTCCGTTCTTGGAACCCGTCTTTTCTGAAACATGTCACTAAAGACAGGCCCAGCCCAGGGCGAATTATGGCGCGAGTCACCCAGGCAGATGAACGGAGAGTTCGGAAACATCATGGCAATACACCATAAATATGCTAACTCAGGTTTCCAGAGCCATGCTTCTCTCATAGCTGGAAAAATTGTACATCGATCCCCATATTGCAACAAGCCAGATGGTGCCCTCTGAGGGAATTTTCTGAGAATCCTTGTTGTATTGATTCTTCTCAGGAGTGTTGTTTTCTTTTTTTTTTTTTAATTGAGGGATAATTTACATACCATAAAATTCACCCTTTTAAAGTGTACAATTCAGTGTTTTTAGTATAGTCGCAAAGGTCTGCAACTATCGTCACTAATTCCAGAACTTTTTCATCATTCCAAAAATAAACCCCATGTCATTCTCCCAGCCTCTGACAACCACGAATCTACTTTCTGTCTCTGTGGATTTGCCTACTCTGGATACTCTGACACACACACACACACACACACATACACACACACACAATTAGAGCAAGCTTGGCATTTGCTGAAATTCAGAAGCTCCATAATTCATGTCTCATACCAATAAACAATAAAGCACCATCTAAATTAAAACTCTTTCCTGCGTTCCCCACTAAGTTATTTGATTTGGATAGTCCCCAAAGGAAACCTAAAAAAGGTGTTTTTGCATTTTTTAATGGGCGAAAAGGAAAATATTTGCAGCTTAATCTTCTGCTCATTAGCATGTAACTTTGTAGACTCCAAGCTAAAAAATGGGGACCATTTTGCTGAGTACTTTCAGAATACTGCCTCCACTGTGACCATGGAAGTGAATGAGTGAGCGACTTTGTTTCTGTTAACATAAAATCAGTTTTTCCTTGACCCTGCTAAGTTAACATTGAATAAAGGTTGAAAGACATAAATCGGAAGAGATGCCCAACTATTTACCTGCCAGATGAACATTTGCATTCATGTTCAACCCTAAGCCCAGCAAAAACTCGCCCCAGAAGAATCCTTTTCTCCCCCTTTCTATTATTTACTGTTAAGAAAACCTATTCAAAATTTGCAAATAAAGCTAAAGGCATGTCCTTTGAATGTCACACGGAGGGGCATATCTAGCAGGCTTGCCCAAGATTATGTAATTCCCCAAGGAAATGTTCCTTTGTTTGACTGACTATTTACTATTGATTAGGGCTTAGATTCCACAAAGCTACATGTTAACTTGTAGAAGATTAAGCTGCAAATATTTTCTTTTTGGTCCATTAGAAATGCAAATGATTTCTGTCCAGTAGGAAAGATAATGCCAGAGGTCATGGCTTATTGTCCTGTAGGACATTGACCAGTATGTGTCTAACGTAGCAATTCTGTCCCAAAATATTCTTCTCGAGATGGTCTCTCAGATATGTCTCTCTCAGATACTTCTTTGAGCCAGTCTTACCATCCCACCTGTTCCCTCATTCGTGAGTTAAATTAACCCGTGTCACCTGTTGACAATACATTGGTACGAGTCATGAGTTTCATCTTTCATACATTATACCTTGATAAAATCTTGGGTTTTAACCACAGCCAGTGGGCAAGGATGCCCTCTGCTGGTAGGGCCATTAAAATCCATTCGAATGATATGCACAAGCTTTTCAGAGGCCTACAAAATTATTTGGGACCAATTCAGAGCCTCCAAAGTATAGAAATGAAATTGTACATTTAAAAATGAATGAATACTTAGTAAAATATCCACAAAGTATAATATTTTAGACAGCTACAAGATATAAATTGTCAGCTGTAGGTCAAGCCCAAGTCATAGCTCTATAAAAATTATTATCATTACCATGATTACCGTTATTTTTGGAGTTGGGGTCTCACTCTGTCTCCTAAGTTGGAGTGCAGTGGCATAATTATAGCCCACTGCAGCCTCGACTTCCTGGCCTCAGGTGATCCTCCCACTCCAGCCTCCCAAGTAGCTGAGACTACAGAAGTGCACCCAGCTTATTTTTGTATTTTTTTTGGAAAGACGAGTTCTCACTGTGTTGCCCAGGTTTGTCTTGAACTCCTGACCTCAAGTGATCCTTTTGCTTCAGTCTCCTAAAGTGCTGGAATTGCAGGCATAGGCCACTGTGCCTGGTCAAAAATTATTTTTAATATGGGATATTCTCAAGTGGCCACAACTTCTGATGTTGGGAGTCCCTGATAAAGAGGAGGCAGGTTCTGTACATCCTTGTCACCTAGGGCAACATGAAAATGAAACCAGTCATGTGCCTGGGGCACTGTCTTGGGGAGGGGGCCAGCCAGTCCCACCTGCCCTATTTCCAAGACGAGATTGATCCTAGATAGCCCCAGTCTACCAGTCAATGCCCCCTTGGCCCCCTAGGGTCTGGTGGGAAAGAATGGAGGTAATTCCGGCATTCTTCTGGCTCCCCATGGCACCAAGATATGATGGCACCATCTCTGTGGTGCTCTGCCCATACTCGGTGCCACTGAGGTGTTGATGCCAGTCAACGGTCCATCTGGGCAGCAAGAGTTCTGTCTCCCTTCTACACAACCCATCAGCCTTCATGGGAAAGTGCTGATAGGAGTCTTCTACTAGCCTGGTGACAACAGCCATCTAACTGATTTGGCTTCGTTGGACTCTTGCTTAAGGCTGTGAGAACCTGGTACTCAGATACACAAGGGGAACCCCCCAAAAAACCGGAATTATTTTTGGAGGGTGGGTCCCTTGGAGTACAGGCTTCCCCCAGGTAAGTGTTCTAGGATCCCATTGGCATCAGTATACCGGCTAGCATTGTTGTAAGAGGCTATGTCTGGCTTCTGTGGATTTGTTTTTTCTTGGAGATTCTTTCAACGCATTTTCCTGTTTCATGATGGGTGAGTTAGAAGCACACCTGCCCACCACGCTGAGTGTTCAGCAGTTTTTGACCCCAAACGACATGACCCTAAATCCATGTCCCACCTTCCCTATTCACCCCATCTGGCTCCGAACAACTCTTTTTTGTTCTCCCAGATGAGAAACAGTCCTCCAAGGGAAGTATTTTGCCAGTGTGGAAGAGATGAGAGCAAAAGATGGCAGAAGCACTAAAAGGCATCAAAATGGACTGATTCAAATGCTGTTTTGAGCAGTGGAAAAAGCGTCTTGATAGGTGCATCGCATCCAACGGAGAGTCCTTGGAGGGTGAGTGAAGTTTAAAGATGGAAGAGCCAATACACAATTTTTTATAAATAAATTCTGGGTTTTAGGGGGTCCCCTTGTATTTAGGAGTTGAGCAGTCTCCCCGGTGTGTCTTGGTTTCGAACCGCCTTCTGAGCAGCTGCTGAATCAGTCAGCCTCATGGGTCGGCCTTGGGGGTGGGGAAGAGAGCACCACAGGGCCGCCGCATTTCCACAGGTCACCCACTGTTTCTTGAAAGCGCCTCATTTTGATGAAAAGGATGTAGACACATCCATGTCGGCCAGCTTTGGAAAGCAACTGAAGAACAGAACAGCCTCACCCCTTTCAAGCCCGAGCAACTCTGGACCAGGCAAAAGTCACTCTCAGAGCCATGGGGTGAGGATTGAGTACCTCATCCTCCCCGCTCTGGAACGGTGGCCAGGCCCAGCTCGTCATTGCTTACAAAACCAAATTCTATTTTGACCCAAGATAAGAGGAGAGAACAAATATTCAAACTGCAGGGCCCAGGGCCTTTGCTCAAGAGGAACCTCACGCTCTTCTGGGCCTCGAAACCCTAAGCTCTGAGTTCTGGCTCTAAGGGAACCCTGGGGCCCCTGTTCCTTACTCATTCGCACCATGGTTTCTCCATCTGTAAAATGAGAGTGATCATTTGTGCAAGGAGCAACCCAGGATTGAATGAGCTAATGCACATAAAGCATCCAGCATCTATTTGGTACCCAGTAAAAACATGTTTTAGAGGGCCTATAATTTTAAAATAAATAACTAGTAACCTTTCACCAAGTATAGGAAAGGTCTTCACATTTAAAAAAACATCTTGTGGTTTGATGTTGAATGATGGTTCTTTCTATACAGACTAATTTGAAAGGACTTACTCTACATCTTGTCTAATATATATGAAATATATATAATTTTTTTTTAGGCGAGGTCTCACTCTGTTGCCCAGGCTGGAATGCAGTGGCACAATCTCAGCTCATCACAGCTTCTCATTCCTGGGTTCCCAAGTAGCTGGGACTACAGGCGTGTGCCACTATGCCCAGCTAATGTTTTGATTTTTTTTGTAGAGACATGATCTTACTATGTTGTCCAGGCTGGTCTCGAACTCCTGGGCCCAAGTGATCCTTCTGCCTCAGCCTCCCAAAGTGCTGGGATGACAGGCATGAGCCACTGTGCCTGGCCTTGTAAACATATTAAAGTGTTTCCAGACTCACCTGAAACGACTCTTCCGGTGTTGAAGTCAATTGCAGTTCACCAGCTGGCATGATATTCCTGCTTGTAGAAGACATTTAAATATAAACTTTGGTGAGGCTTGGCTTTGCAGTCTTCTTTTTATATTCTGGAATCAACTTTTTTATTTCTCTCTCTCTCTCTTTAATGAGCAAGCTGGAAGAGTGGAAGGGAGGTAACAAGCCAGCAGGAGGGGAAGGAGGTACTGGCTGGAGGTTATAAACAGCAGCGAATGCCCTGGTGATCATTCTGGGGACTGTTTAAATATTTACCCCAAATTTAAATAGAATGTGACTTTAAAAACACCAGAAGGGATTAAAAATCCTTTATTTGGCAAAATCAGATCCCTCATTTCTCTTCCAAACCAGTGGTCTCGGAAAACAAAAGTGACATGTTATTAGAAAGAATTGTAAATGTTTCATTTTTGTGCGTTGCTGCATTAAGACTGCTGGATTTATTCCTGCTAACCTTGCTGTTCCATGGACTGAATTGCCATGGCAGGCAGTTGTCTCCCAGGGCTGCCCCAGCCAGGCGTACCCACTTGTGTTTAATGCTCCCCTTGTTGTGAAGTCTCTCTGCCCAACATAGAATGCGTTGCCCAGCCTCCTCGGCCTATAGGGTGCAGACATGTGACTTAGAATTCCCCATCAATAAGCTCCTCCCTGCAGGGAGATCACTGGATCTTAGATATTCTTATTTGTAGTCTTTTGAGGAACCATGATACTGTTCTCCCTAGTGGCTGCACCAATTTACTTTCCCACCAATGGTTTTGGTTTTTGGTTTTTGACTTTTGGTGTGTTTTTCTGAGTCAGAGTCTCTCTCTGTCACCCAGGCTGGAGTGCGGTGGCACACTCCTGGCCACCACAGCCTCAACCTGCTGGGCTCAAGTGATCCCTCCAGCTCAGCCTTCCAAGTAGCTGGAACTACAGGTGCGCACCACCACGCCCGGCTAATTTTTTGACTTATTGTAGAGACGAGGTCTCACCAAGTTGCCCAGGCTGGTCTTGAACCCATGGGTTCAGCACTCCTCACACCGTGGTCTCCCAAAGTGCTAGGATTATAGGCGTGAGCCACCGCACTCCACCAATGATTTTACAAGCATTCCTCTTTCTCCACATCCTCACCAGTATCCGCTATTTGTTGTCTTTTTGATGGAAGCCTTTTTAGCTGGGGCAAGGTGACACCTCCCTGTGGTTTTGGTTTGCATCTCCCTGATGGTTAGTAATATTGAATGTTTTTTCATGTACCTGTTGGCTATTTGTACGTCTTCTTTTAAGAAATGTCTATCCTAGTCGGGCTCGGTGGCTCAGCTTGTAATCCCGCGCCTTTGGGAGGCTGAGGTGAGTGGATTGCCTGAGCCCGCGGGTTCGAGACCTGCCTGGGCAGCAAGACCTCATCTCTACAATAAATAAAAAAATCAGCCGGGCGTGGTAG
>NW_007064539.1:144744-145774 GCF_000164805.1 Carlito syrichta | reverse complement strand
CTGCACTCCAGTCTGGGCGACAGAGTGAGACTCCAACTCAAAAAAAAAAAAAAAGAAATGTCTATCCAAATCTTTTATTAATTTTAATCAAATTATTGTTATTTTTGCTATTGAGTTATTTATTTGAATCCATCAACAGATGAGTAGATAAGGAAAAATGTAGTATGTGTGCACAAGGGAATATTATTCAGATGTTAAGAAAAAATGAAGCCGGGCTCGGTGGCTCAGCCTGTAATCCCGTGCTTTGGGAGACTGAGGTGAGTGGATTGCCTGAGCCCGCGGATTCGAGACCCGCCCAGGCAACTTGGCGAGACCTCATCTCTACAATAAATCAAAAAATTAGCCGGGGGTGGTAGCGCGCACCTGTTGTTCCAGCTACTTGGAAGGCTGAGGCGGAAGGAACGCCGGAGTCCAGCAGCTGAGGCTGCGGTGGCCAGGAACGGCCACTGCACTCCAGTCTGGGCGACAGAGTGAGACTTCAACTCAAAAAAAAAGAAAAAATGAAATCCTATCATTTGCAGCAAAGTGAATGGAACTGAAGGTCATTACGTTAAGTGAAACAAGCCAGACACAGAAAGACAAATGTTGCATGTTCTCATTCACATGTGGGAGCTAAAAAAAGAAAAAAAAAAACGTAGATCCCATGGCGGTAGAGAGTAGAATGGTGACCACCAGAGACTGGGAAGGGTAGAGGGAGGAAGGGAATGAAGAGAGGTTGACTAACGGGTACAAACGTACCTATTCTCTGTCGTCTGATAGAAGGAATAAGCTCTAGCGTTCAACAGCACAGTGGGGTAACTATCCTTAACAATAATTTATAGTATATCTCAAAATATTTTGAAACAGCTGGCAAAGGATAATTTGAACGTTCCCACCATAAAGAAAAGACAAATATTTGAGGGGATGGATCACTCAGTTACCTAGATTTGATCATTACACTTTATAGACCTGCATCACAATATCACATGTATCCCAAAGACATGGATAGCTATTGTGTATCAATGAAAGGAAGGGGTAGGAGATGGGGGAG
>NW_007064539.1:118855-144546 GCF_000164805.1 Carlito syrichta | reverse complement strand
AGGAAGAGAGGAAGGAAGGAGGGGAGGGAGGGAGGGAGGGAGGAAGACTTGCTCTGGTGCACAGATACTGTCTGGCCAGGCAGGAGCTTCCCAGGGCAGCCCCAGCTCCCGGCCAGACCAGTTCTGCCACCAAGCAGCCAGTTTTCTAATAACCCATATGCTAATAAATCCCTTCCTGCTTAATAGCCAGCTCCTGTCCTGTAACAAGTGCTCAATGAATTCTAATTAAATGAATCTGCTTGCAGAGAACTGGCTCTGCCCGGAGACCTGTCTTCCTGACTAACTGGGCAGCCAGGGACGGTGTCCTGCAGATCTGTGGGTGGCAGGTGCTTGGCCCTGAGCGGGCCCCGGTGAAGGCGGCGGACAAGAAGAGGGAGCAGAGGTGCGGGCCCAGCCCTGACCCTGGGCTGAGAATGATTTAATCCCCTTTGGTTCCGGCATGTCCTTGGGGGCACCTCATTTCTGCCTGAGAAGTTTGGAACAAGGGGTTCTCCCAAGACCAGGCAAGAGGCACCCTGCCTTGGAAGACCTGGCCCTGTCCCTCCAGGGGTCCCCAGAGGGCCGAGAGTCCATGAGGCTGAGAGGACGAGACCACCTGGAGTCCACCCCTGCCCCTTTTGCACCATACTTGCAGGAACCTGGACCCTGGATTGCCTTGGCCAAATGGTGCTAAAAGCCAGTTCTCAGGCCTGTGTGGGCCTTTCCCCAAATCCAGCCTTTCAAGGGTGGGCCATGCTCTTGGCGTGCTCATGGCCAGGCCCAAGAGTAGCTATCTGTGGGGGGAGGTGGACGGAGTTTTAACCCTCAGACTTGTCAAAGGCCTGCCTGGGATGGAACCAGGGTGGGATGAGACACAGGGCATGGCCTCCTGCCACGGTCCAGATAGAAAACAGTGCCCAGCCTCTTCTGCCCAAAAGGTGCAGGTCTGTGACTTAGAATCTCCCCCCGCACCATGTCCTGGTGCAAACCAAGGAGTCCAAAGATTCCAGATTTGAACGGACCTTCCAGACCGTTTTAAAAGCATACCTAATCAAGGACCAAGGATAAAAGACACTTAATGCCATCGTTTATCTGTGTATTAGTTACCTATCGCTGCGTGACAAACGACCCCATCCAAAAGTTGGCAGCTCAGCACAACACACGTTTATTATCTCACAGTTTTGGGGGTCAGGAATCCAGGAACTACCTAGCTGAGGTTTCCGCTTCACAGCGTCTCGGGAGGCTACAATCAAATCTCAGCCCAGGGTCTATGGTCTCAGCTGAAGGCCCAACCAGGACAGGTTCGTGGCTCACTCCGAGCTGTAGCAGCTTTCTGTTCCTTGTGGGCTGTTGGACGGAGGGTTGCCGCTCCCCGCGGGTTCTCAGCCAGGCTCCCCGTTCCTTGACGAGGGGGTCTGGCCCACAGGGAAGCTTGTTCACCCAGCATGAGCGTGGAGAGGCGTCGTGAGAGTCGGCTGGAAACACGGAAGTTACTGTCTTCTGTACCCTCACGGAGGTGACACTCCATCCCCTTGGTCACATTCCGTGGGTTAGAGGCAAGTCCCCAGGCCCACACTCAAGGAAAGGCGACCACACAAGGGCATGAACAGCAGGAGGTGGGGGCCACCCAGGCCATCTTATTTATTTATTTATTTATGAAAGAGTTGGAGCCTCACTCTGTCGCCCAGGCTGGAGTGCAGTGGCACGCTCACGGCCGCCGCAGCCTCGACCTGCTGGGCTCCGGCGACCCTTTCGCCTCAGCCTCCCGAGTCGCTGGAACTACAGGTGCATGCCTTCATCCCCCAGCTATTTTTTAAAAATTTATTGTGTAGACACGATCTCACCAAGTTGCCCAGGCTGGTCTCAAACCCCTGGGCTCAAACCCCTGGGCTCAGGCAATCCTCCCACCTCGGCCTCCCAAAGTGCTGGGATGACAGGCGTGAGCCACTGCGCCCAGCTTACCACTGAGGCCGTCTTAGAGGCTGCCCGCCACAGTTTGCTTGGTCTGTGACGCTTAAGCGTGTGGATCCATGGGATGTGGTCCCACCACGCTCTGCGAATCGTAAGGGCAGCCCCGCTCTTTCCTGCAATGCCCACAAAGCCTGGTACCCCAAGCATCCCAGCTCAGGGGCTCCAGCAGAACCAGACACTTCACCTGGAGCCAAGCGCAGGCTTGTGTCCCCAGAGCTCCCACCCACGAGCCCAGCACTCCCCGGGCGCTCCCCTGCATTCTGGACAGACAGTAGAGCCCAAATCAGAGGGCGCTTCCATAAAGGACAGAAATTACCCCCTCCAGTTCCAATTACCAGCTGAGCTAATTGCAAAAGTAATTGCAATTGAAGGATCTAATTACCAGGCTGGGCCAGCTTCCTCCCTCCTCTGGGGAGCCCCCTGCTGCCTTCGGGGGCTGCGACAGGGTGGGGATCTCATTCTCGAGAGAATAGCAGGTCTGGCCAGTGTCCCAGAGAACAGACCGCCAGAAACAGGCCAGTCCTCCCCCCACCCCAGCAATACCCACCCCCAGCCCTGGAGTGATCGCTCCCGTTGGTTTCTGTCCCACCTGGCCCTTCCTACATGACCAGGAGCCAACGATGGTGAGCAGTGGGCGCCTTGGCCCTGGCATCCGGGTCCTGGCCCTTTCCTGCCCTGTGTGTCTCTGCACCAGGCTCTGTCCTCCAGGGGTTGTGTCCCCCCATCTGACCAGTCTTCTCTCAGGGACCCCTCCATTCCCGTGTGCACGCCCAGCCTCTGGGTCCCACACCCTACCTTAGGGCCAACCCAGCAGACCCCAGCCCCGCCCAGCATGTCTGGCCCAGGACGCCCAGCCTGGCTTGCCTGGGTGAGCCGGCACTTAGCGCACAGTGCAGACGCCCATAAGTAACTGTGGAAAGGACCAGGGCTGAGGGACAGAGGCCTCAGAGGCAGCTGTCCCCACCTGGCATCAGCTGCCTCCAACCCTCCTTGGGGTCCTCTCTATCCCCTCCTCATGACCCCAAAACAGCCACTTGGCTCCCCACCACCAGCATGGCCCCCCTTCTGCAGGTCAAGGTCACACAGGCCCTGGAATTAGACTCCAGGACCTCTGACCGCAGAAAGCTGGGGTCCCAGCTCCCCTCAGCACGACCCAGAAATAAGTGGGGGGTTCCGACTCCCTAGGCTTCCAGCCCCACTGGGACCCAAACAGCTGGATGGTGGGGTGGGGTCTTTTAAAGCACAGCTGCCATGACAGGGTCCCTCTGGTCTAGTCTGAGGGTTCCCCAGAGAGAGCCCTGGTTCTCTCCAGCCCTTTCTCACCCGGGGCGGCCTGGCCACACCCCTGTCCAAAACCTTCTGGTAGGCCCCACTGCCCTCAGGACAGAGGCCTGCAGACCCACTCGCCACCTCTGCTTCATCCTCTGTCCTCCTTGCCAGGCTCTGCCCGGCTCCCTGGGGCTCTAGCCACACCCCCTGTCCTGCAGGCTCTGCGTGCTCTGTGTCCTCACGGGACCCTCTCTGCCTTTGCTCCTCCTCAGTCCAGGAGCAGAGCCAGGCTTTCCGGAGTCCCTGAAGCTCACACGACTTGTGGCGTATCTCCTGCAGGGTCGGAGGTGGTGGCTCATGCCTGCGATCCCAGCCCTTTGGGAGGCCGAGCAGGAGGAGGGCTCGAGCCCAGGCGTTTGAGACCAGCCTGGACAACATAGCGAGACCTCGTCCCTACAAACAAAAAAAGTTTTTAAATGAGCCAGAGGCAGTGGTGCTCGCCTCCAGTCCCAGCTACTCGGCAGGATGGCCTGAGCCTAGGAGGTCAAAGCTGCGGAGAGCCGTGATCATGCCACTGCACTCCAGCCTGGGTAACAGAGTGAGACCCCAACTCAAAAGAGAAAAGAGATACAGAAGAGTAAACGTGACAATGCAGCCCAGAGCCCTGGAAAGCAAGGCCCTGAGATTGCCGGGCCACTGGCTTCGGAAGACACCCACCCCACTAATCTGCCCAGGGCGGCCTCTTCCCAGCCCTAACGACTGCTCCCCATTCCCGCCTGGGTTGGGGCCTTCACGATGCCCTGGGTTTGGCTGGGGCGGGGTCCAATCGCCCAGCACGATGGGCGTCTCTCTGTGGGTGTGACCCTGCCGCCAGGCCAGGGCAGGGGCTGTGACGAGCCACCAGCATTCCGCCCACGGAGACAGGGTCAACGAGCTACTAGACGGACGCTGTCCCACAAATAAGCAAACTCAGGAACCTCCGTCCCACGCTCCAACAGGCGTAGTCATTCAGCGGTCCAGGAGCTGGGGCTGCGTCCCCGGAGGGTCCCCGGCCCACCACCCCACCGGCCTGGAATTCCCCACTCACGGGCCAACCCCAAGGAGTCCACCAGGGGGCAGTGCAGGACCACAAATGCCCATCCACAGGTGCCTGCAGGTAAACGTCCTCTCCAGAGCCCTGCAGACACCATGTCCCGTTGGAGCCCTCAGCGTTTCAGCCGCTCCTTTGCACAAAACGACAGCGGGTCTTTGAGCTACGGCCACCATGTTTTCTTAGCTTGAGTCCCCTCTCCTACTTTGGGAAGATGAATCTCCTCTCGCTCTCTCATTTACTAAATAAACTTTGCTTGAAATCTTAAAAAACAAAGAAAGAGAGAAAAGCGGAACTGAGGAGTCCGGCTGACCCAGGGTCCACTCCAGCTCTGTCCTGCCCACCCTGGCTGTGTGGACACAGGCAAGCTCCTTCCCTTCTCTGAACCCCAGTTCACTAACCTGTAGGGCTGCTGGCCACTGGGATGCCTGTGGGGGGGGTCTCTGGTCAATCATGGGTCAGCTGCTGTGCGTCCAGCCCACTGTCTGATTTCCAGATGAAACCACATCAACCCAACCTGTGCTTTAGAGAGAAATGCTGAAAATACCAAGCCCGTAGCAAGGTTACGGGAGGTCCTGGCTTAGCCTCTGTGATCGACATCCTGAATGGTTTATCGACTTCTTCTTTAAGGGAAATGAGAGGAAACAGAAGCACATCCTTCTGGGGCCAATTGAATTAGCAACTGGGCATTTATTACTCAGGAGACAGAGGGCACTGCAGAGCACTGACACCCAGCCGCTGGGCCCCGGCCCCTGCCCCTCTGCTGTCCCCGTCCCCTGCACACAGGCTGTGAGCAGCTCCAGGACTCCCTGGAACCCCAGGGCCCAGCACAGTGGCTAGCTCCTGGTCAGTGCTCTGTAAACACACACCGCAGGGCTTTGAGGGAGGCTTTGGGAAGTACTTTCCTCCCTTCTCTCTGCTTGGGTTTCTGTCTGCATCATCTGGAGTCTTTGGCTGCAAGCCGTGAGCACTGACTTGAGTGAACTCTATTGGAAAGATGTCAGGCAGCTCAGAAAAATGAAGCCAAGCCGGAGGTCGGAGCTCAGCGAACGCCAGGCGGCTCTGGGGGCCCAGGTGGAGAGGGAGCTTCTGCTATGAGCCAGGGTGCCACCGTGGTGATGACCGCTTTGGGTGGTCTCTCTATGGTGCCAAAACCCTGGCCTGGCGCAGTCTGGAGAGGACGGCCCCAGAAAATGCCACATGCAATGCCAGAGGCCCAAGGGAGAGGCCAAGGACCAGCCGAGGCTCAGGACACAAGCCAAGGCAGCAGGTCCAGGCTGGGGCTCGAGGCCCGTGACTCCCCTTCCACCGGCCCCACCCTGCCACATGGGGCCGGCCGAGGGAGGGGTGTGGGAAGGAGCCCACGAGAGTCTGCGGTGAGAGTGTACGAGAGCCGCCGGGGCTGAGGTCAGGGAGGACACAGCCGGGCGAGGGTGGGAGGCAGGAGGCCTCCTCGCAGACAGGCCAAGTCCTGGCTCTTTGCCGCCACATGCCAGCCCCCTTGTGAGCCCCCCGGCAGGCCTCGGCCTCTCTGAGCCCTGGCTGTATCAGCAAAGATTTTTCTGGGCCAGCAGACCCGCCCTCCGCAGCCCCTCTGTCCCTCTGGGCTTTACCTATGAAGAATCCCAATGCTGGAGTCATGAGGCCCCGAGGTGCAAAGACTCAAGGGCCACCTACCACCCAGCACGCACGTACACCCACTCCCCAGGACGCATCTCAGCTCACTAGACAGCGCAGTTCCAGAGTCGGGAATCTCACCTCCCTCATCAGCTCTGTGGCCCTGGGCAAGTGGGTGTCTGAGCCTTGTGGGTGTCCTGCAGCCCCTCGAGCCCAGCCCTCTCTGTGGAGACGCATGTGGTAGACTCCAGGGCAAGCGTCCACACCCTGGAGAGGGTGGCTCACTCCAGGAGAGGGTGGCTCGCAGCGGCCCCTCCCTGCCACGGCACATGCAGGAACCTTAGCTGAACCCACAGGTGGTGCCCACCAAAGCCGCCTACCCTAGACCCAGGTGTGTAGACCCTCAAACACATTAAAAATTTATGACTTGCTCAGGCAGTCTTTCAAATGTGAAAAATCCAGCCAACCCAGAGAGGCTCCCCTTCTCTGCCTCAGTTTCCTTGTATTTTTTGCTGGTGGACTAGACCATGCTGACCAGAGCTCATGCCTTTCAGCAATGAGGCACAAACGCCCACTAGTGTTCGGGATTTGCACCTCTCGCCTGGAGCTACCGGTTCGAACCACAGCTCTCTTCTTCCGCCCAAATGACTGTAGGTGACATTTTAGGTGACAGTTCCTCTGACGTTCTGTAGCCGCGTCCCACGGGTGCCCTGGCTTCCACTGGGCTCTCAGGTTCCCTCCACCTCCTGGGGCCATGCCGTGTATGGTAGGTTTGTTGTTATGGCAACGCCCTCGCTTGGAGGCACCAACTCCCGTATTGATAGAGCAACACAGGCTGCTGAGCCCAGTGGATCCAGAGAAAGCCAGGGGCAACGCCTCCGAGGCTGGCTGCCTCCTCACATTGCCTCCTGGGGGTCTTCTCTTCTCCGCGTCGTTCAGCCCCCTCCCCTGGAACACAAGGGCCTGGTTTCTGTCTCTTCCAGGAAGGACAGGAAGGAGGGACACACTTTCCCCTTCAGAGCCTCGACTGCAAAAGGAACATCATCCTGAGTGAACTAACTCGGGAACAGAAAACCCAGTACTGCGTGTTCTCACTTATAAGTGGGAGCAAAACTCAGGGTCTGCCAAGGCACAGAGCGGTCTAGTGAGCACTGGAGATTCAGAGGGGGAGGGAAGGTGGAGGTGGAGGGATAAAAAATCGCCTGTGGGTACAGTGTGTACAGGTGGGGGTGGTGGGTACGCTTAAAGCAGAGACTTCTCACCATTATACAGGGCATCCAGGTGACCAAAAACTATTCGCACCCCCTAACGCTCTTGAAATACAAAAAGAAAGCCAGGCATAGTGGCTCATGCCTGTCATCCCAGCACTTTGGGAGGTCGAAGCAAGAGAATTGCCTGAGCCCAGGGATTCAAGACCAGCCTGGGCAACCTCGTCTCTACAACAAATCAAAAAATTAGCCAGGTATGGTGGTGCGTGCCTAGCTCCAGCTACTTGGAAGGCTGAGGTGAAAGGATCGCCTGAGCCCAGCAGGTTGAGGCTTCGGTGGCCATAAGTGTGCCACTGCACTCCAGTCTGGGTGACAGAGTGAGACTCCGAGAAAAAAAAGCCTCAGTTCAAAAGGAAGCCCCTACCTCTGCTCACTTTCCATGGGCCAGAAGTCAGAACTCCGACCCAAGCACAGTTAATACCGAGGGTGGAAGAGAAAACAGACGCAGGGTCAGGAGGGAGACCCACACTCACCTTTGGGGCATTTCTCTCCTACCCAGCCCACATGTCTGGCAGTTCATCCATGGTCATTCATTCGTTCAGCAAATATTGCCTTGGTGTCTAACACTCACAGAGCCTGTCCTGGAAACCAGCACCACAGGTGAATCAGATGCCATCCGTGTTCAATGAGTTCACCGCCTAACAGGAGGACCCAGGAGGCATGCGGGTCCACCCGGTGGGATTCGAGCTGATGGGAGCACAGAGGAGGGGGCTGAGGGGATGCCAGACTCCTGGGGGTGGGGGGGTGGGGCTTAAGCCGACAGCTGCAAGACGTGTGGGAGTGTCCCCATGAGGAGGGACTGCAGTCTCAGGCAAAGAGGGGGAGCCCTGGATCCCACCATCCTCGGGAAGGTGCTCCCGTCTCTGGGTGCTGAGGAGAGGCCCGTGTGGAACAAGGTGTCCAGGAAGCAAGATGCCAGGTACTACGGGGTGGATTTGCTCCCCACCGCTGCCATGACAGATGACCCCACACGTAATGGCGTAAAACAATGCAAGTGAGTTTGGGCACGATGGCTCACACTGATAATCCCAGCACTTTGGGAGGCTGAGGCAGGAGGATTGCTTGAGTCCTTGACTCTTTCAAAAAAAAAAAAACAGAGGCCAGGCTCAGTGGCTCAGCCTGTCATCCCAGCACTTTGGGAGGCCGAGGCAAGTGGATTGCCTGAGCCCGTGGGTTCGAGACCCACCCGGGCAACTTGGTGAGACCTCATCTCTACAATAAATAAAAAATTAACTGGACGTGCTCCTGTAGTTCCAGCTACTTGGAAGGCTGAGGTGGAAGGATCGTCGGAGCCCAGCAGGTCGACGCTGGGGTGGCCGTGAGTATGCCACGGCACTCCCGCCTGGGCGACACAGTGAGACTCCAACTCAAAAAAAAAAAATTAGCTGAATGCAGTGGCTTGTGCCTGCAGTCCCCACTACTCAGGAGGCCAAATTGGGAGGATCGCCTAAGCCCAGTAGGTTGAGGCTGCCGTGAGCTACGATTGTCGTGATCCCGCCACTGCACTCCAGCCCAGGCAACAGGCAACAGAGTGAAACCCCAACTCACAAAGCAAACAAACAAAAACAGGGCAAACATGTTCCCTGACTGTTCTGGAGGTCAGAAGTCCAAAAGTGGTCTCACGGGGTGAACACCAAGGCGTCAACTGGGCTGGGTTCCTCTTGAAACTCTAGGGGAATCCCTCACCCTGCCTGTTTGGCTTCCAGAGGTCACCTGCTTTCCTTGGCTCCTGGCCCCAGCCGCTACCACGTCTGCTTCTGTGACTCTCTCACCTCCCTGTTTCCCATGTGAGGAAAGACCCCTGTGATCACAACAGGCCCCCAGTCACCCAGGACGTCGCAAGCTCCTTCACCAAGTCTCACCCACAAAGCCCCCTTCACCATGGGAGGAAGCAGGGTCACAGGCTCGAGCGTTGGTGTGTGAACATCACTGGGGGTCTCCCACGGCTGCCCGCTCCCATTGGCGGTCACCAGGAGGGCACTCAGAGAAAGGAACTTCTGCACAGAGGACCGGAGCATGGTGACAGGCAGGCCAGAGCCCTTGGAAGCTGGAAGGAAAGACGACCCCAACAGGTGGGGCCCAGCCATGCACATCTGGTTTTGCCTGCTCTCAATCTGCGTTAGGGTATCACTCTGTCTCCCAGGCCAGAGTGTAGAGGCACGATTACAGCTCATTGCATCCTCAACCTCCTGAGCTGAAGGGGTCCTCCCACTCCAGCCTCCCGAGTGGCTGGGACTATAGGTGCGTGCCACCACGTCTGGCTAATTTTTTTTTTTTTTTTTAGAGAGCGTGTCTCATTCTGTTGCCCAGGCTGGACTTGAACTTCTGGACTCAAGCAATCCTCCTGCCTTGGCCTCCCAAAGTGCTGGGATCGCAGGCATGAGTCATCAGGCCTGGTCTGTACATTCTTAACCCAAGGGATGGCCCGTGACCCAGGTCAAGCCAACCAGAACCTTCCGTCCCTGGCTCCGGGGTGGGCGTGGCCCACCTGGGTGAGGAGACCTCTCTAGGGCCTTACTCTGGAGGTGCTGAGGAGGACATGGCCGCTGGTGACTCCTCTGGGAGAGCCCCTCGGAACCAACACCGGGGAAGCAGACCCGTGTAACGGAAAGAGACGAGGGCTTCATCTGAGACCTGCACCTAGCTGTGCGTGAAGCCAACTCCAGACGTCTTGATTATGTGCACCAAAACAAGGGGAAAAAAAGTCCGCTTAATCCCATCTCTGGCTGTCACCACCGAGCACGTGCTGTAGGGATTCAGCCCCGGGCTCAGGTTTAGAGGCCGCCTGCCGCCTCCTTCTGTTCCCCGTCTCCCCATCCCTCAAGACTGTGCCGAATGCCCTCCAAGGATGCCATCCCGCGGCCAGCTTGGCCTGGCCCTGCCTCGGGGTCCCCACCTCAGCCAGGGTGTCTCCCCGCAGCCCCCTGGCTCCCGGCTCCCCCTGCCCGGGCATCTCTCGGGTGGCGAGCTGCTAATCTTCTCAGGTCACTTGCGGCTCCGGGAACACGACCTTCCACGAGTCTGTCAGGGCCAGATGCTTAGCTGCGGGAGCGACAGCAGCCGCCACTCGAGATCCAGGGAGAGAAGCGTGACTGGCTGCTGGCCAGAGGTCGCCGTGCCCTATGCTTACAGGGCCCCACACGCCAGCGTGGGCTCCCCCTTGGTGCCTTCTCTGGAAGGCCAAGGTCACCCCAAGGTCACCACAGTCAGATCCTCAGGCATCCCTCTGGACAGAGATTCAAGAAGGATCCTGAGGGTCCAGGTGCCTTAGGCCTTCCACATCTCTGCCTAGTGGGCACGAGCATCTACTTGAATGCCTCCAGAGTCGGGGTACTCATCACCTTGCTGACAAATCATTCTCTTGAGGCACAGTGGGTCCCGTTCTAGCCCCTAAACTTGCCTTTCTTTTATTCTTCTGGGAAAGCCTGATGGGCACCTCCCCCAGCCCTGATGCTCCCTGGCCGTGTGGTGGGACAGTCTCTTGGGCCTCCACCCCGCTGACCCGCACCCGTCGCACACACAGGCTCCTCTGTCTTCCTCTAGGATTTCCAGCTGTTCCCTGAGGAGGTCTGACATGGATGCCCAGCTCTGAGGGCAGAAGGCAAGGCTCCGGATCCCCGAGCGCTCAGTTTCACCCCAGCTAAGCACATGACCTCAGCCACTTCCCTGGAAAGAAGGGAGCAGAGGGCCCTCACCCTCAGGCCCCCTGGCCAGGAGGCCCTGAGCTGGGCCCTGGTGGAGGCTGTGGGAAGAAAGGCCCACGCCTCTCCCAAGGGTCACTCACCCTCAGGCCTCCGGGCGGAGGTCAGGACAGTGCATTTCCTGCCACGGGGACCCACTCTTAGGCCCAGGACACCGACCCTGGGAGAAGCGACCTCATCTTGGAACCAGCACTGACCCTTGTATTTAACTCCAAACACCTGGCTCTTCGGGGCTTCCAAAGACCTGTGACCCCTTTACCACGCCTAGCCCCCGAAAGGCTCTCTCCACGCCTAGCCCCCGAAAGTGCCAAGGAAGGAAGGGGGGGAAGGAAGAAGGAGAAAGCATTTGTTGTGGTGGTAGTGGTGGTTGTTTGCGATAGGGTCTTGCTTGGTTGCCCAGGCTGGAGTCAGTGGTGCGATCACAGCTCACTGTAGCCTCGAACTCCTGAATTTAAGCCATCTTCCTGCCTCAGTCTACCAAGTAGCTGGGACTACAGGTGCCTGCCACCATGGCTGGCTAGCATTTTTAGTTTTTGTAGAGGTAGAGAATCACTATGTTGCCCAGGCTGATCTCCAACTCCCGGGCTCAAGCAATCTTCCCACCTCAGCCTCCCAAAGTGTTGGGTTTACAAGCATGAGGAACATCTCTGAACACCCACCAAGTGCCAAGGCTTTCTGTCCTACTCAGCCCATTCACCCTCCCCCTTAAGGCCCTGTGCACCTTCAGAGGAAACACCGCTCAGGCAAGATCGCCGGCCAGTGATTGTCAGAGCGAGGGTTTGAGCCCAGCCTGTTCGGTCCCTGAATCACCCATGAGTTGCCTCCCTCTGCCCTTCCTTCCTCGAGGGGACAGGGACACACGGTGTAAAGGCCACCCCGAAAGGCACAGGCCCGCTGGCCCTGGCTTCTTCCCGCAGGAGGGAACAGTTGAAGCTAGGCGGAGGAGGCCATGCAAGTCGGGGCAGGGAGGGGACGCGGAGGTTTCTCTAGAGAGAGCCAGGCTCTGTGAACCCTGCTGCCCCTGGGACTGCCTGGCCAGGCCCGGGGTCTGCTCCAAAACCCCCTCCTCCCAGAAGCTACCCCGTCCTGGGAGGGTGGATAGGCATGCTCTTCCTCAGTCTGTCACCCACCTGGGCAACACGACCTGGTCAACCTGACGCCTAGCGAGAGGACTGTGCCGGCAGGGGAGATGGGGGTCAGGAGCGGTCACCCCAGGAACATTCATCATCACCGCAGATGCTACTTCATACCACATCCCTGCATGCACGTCCTGGGTGCCAGTTGTGCAACTCGGGGCAAACCAGCTCTCCTCCCACAGTCTCAGTTTCTTTCTCTTTCTTCCTTTCTTTCCTTTTTTCTTAATTTTTGCATCGGGGTCTCACTCTGCCACCCAGGCTGGAGTGTGGTGGCACGATCACAGTCCATCACAGCCTTGACCTCTTGGGCTCAAGCGGTCCTGCCTCTGCCTCCTGAGTAGCTGGGACTAGGCACACACCACCACCATGCCTGGCTCATTTTTATTTTTATTATTTTTTTATTACAAAGATGTGGAGTACAATTCAGGGTTAGGTATACAAACGTTGATTATGCAACTACCCTTGTTGATGAGGTGTGCCCCTCCCCCCCCAGCAGGTTCCCTCAACTGCCAATCCCATCTCCCCTCCCCTGACAGTTTCCCATTACTGCCAAATGCTTTCTTATAGTATTAAAATTGTTCAAGGTGCCTGACTAATTTTTAAAATTTTTTTAGAGATGAGGTCGCGTTATGTTGCCCAGGCTGGTCTCGAACTCCTAGTCTCAAGCCGTCCTCCCACTCTGACCTCCCAAAGTCCTGGGATTACAGGTGTGAGCCACTGCGCCCAGCCGGTCTCAGTTTATTCTTTGTAAAGCGTGGATGATTCTAGCGTCCGCCTTCAAAGATTGTCAGGAGAAATACATCAAATGCGTACGCCCTCGCGTGTTAGCTATTATTAAACCATTTCTAATCCTGACAACAACACAGCAAAGAAGGTGCTGTTACACCCATGTCACAGATGAGAAGAATGAGGTTCGGGGAAGTGTAGAACTCTGCTCCAAGTCCCGGGACTTGGATCCAAACCCTGCAGCTGAGGGCCTGTGACCCTGCTGGGTCCCATCCGGGCCTTGTGAGCTGAGAGCTGGAAGAGGCCAAGGGTGGGTCCCAGAATGGACTCTGTGTGGGTTCTGCCTTCCCAGCCACAGGGACAGAAGGGAGGGCTGCTATTATTTCTATTCTACATGTGAAGAAACAGTCTGTGTCCACTGCTGTCATATTGGCAGCTAACTCGACCCCCGTCTGATGAGCTTAATTCCTTGAAAAATGGGGCTGGCTGGCGCCAAACTCAACTCCTACAGCTCCTTTGGAATCATGTTGTTGGGTTGATGTCTGGGCCTGTCCAGGAGCTGATGTGAGGCCCGGCAGTGAGAACTCAGAGCATTGCCGGAGCCCTCTCTGTAAGACGCCTTCCAGTCTACATTTACGGATAGTCATCTTCACTCCCAGCAGCAGATCGGGGGGCTGGGACCCGGGCATGTCAGGCGTGATCCTCCGTCCAGAGGGGGACAGCAGACGCATAAGTAGACAGTTCCAGTTCCAGGTGGTGAGAGCTGTGTGGGAGGACCTAGGGGACTGGTCAGCACAGAGGGGATCCTAGCTCAGCCCAGGGATCCCAGGGAGACCTCACAGGAGGCGTCTTCTTAGTTGGGCCTTGAAGGATGAAGGCTATCCAAGAAGCAACCTTCCAGTTCCCAGGAAAGCAACTGGAACTGTGGCCGGGGCATGGGCTCCAGGTCCAGCTGGCCCCGTGCTGTGTGGTCTTGGAGGAGCACTTTGCCCCCCTGAGCATCCAGCTCCTCATCTGAGTAGTGGGGGCCCCAGCAGCAGTGGTCCCTGGCAAGACCAGGCCGGTGAACGCGCCTGACACGTGGTGGGTATCCACAGCTCACACCATCTTTTAGGCTCCAAATGCTTCTTGAGAGACTCCTGCATGCCCTGCCCTCGACACGGGACTCTCGTGATCTCATTTGACAGGTGAAGCTGTGTGCCATCAAAGAGCTGCCCAAGGTCACACGGGTTCAGAGGCAACCCTGCGTCCACGGGGCGCTTACTAAGTGCCCGCGGCCTCGTGTAATCCTCCACACATCCCTGGGAAGATGGAGTTATTTTTGTTTATTTGTTTTAAAGGTGCGGGATACAAGTCAGAATTAGGTATACAAGTGGTCATCGTACACTTCAAGTTTGGGCCTCCCTTGGGTCCCCGCTTCACCTGGTTTGAGATCAGGCACCCTCACTGATGTTGTATACCCCATCCCCCACCCCGGCAGTGTCCCGCTACTGTCAAACACTTTCTTATAGTATTATGGAAAATGTTCAGGGTCCGCTTATGAGTGAGTACTCAGTTCTTTGTTTCTGTGATAAATCACTGAGCATGATAGACTCTAAATCCATCCAAGTGGCCCATGATTTTGTTCTTCTTTTTGGCTGCATCATATTCCATCATGTATATATAGATGGAGCTATCTGCTTCCATTTCACAGATGAGAGAATGAAATCCAGGACATGTCTTGACCCACATAGGTTGGCCAAGGGGTCCTTGGACAAGGCCATGATAAGATCAGGCTCCAACCTTCCTTGGCACTCCCTGCCAGGCCTCACATCAGACCCTGGACAAGCCCAGACATCAACACAGCAACCTGATTCCAAAAGGGCTGTAGGGGTTGACAGTCTGGAGCCAGCCAGCCCCGATTTTCAAGGAAATAAACTCATCAGATGCGAGTCGAGTGTGCTGCCAATAGGACAGCAGTGGACACAGGTTGTTTCTTCACCTGTAAAATAGAAATAATAACAACCCTCCCTTCTGTTCCTGTGGCTGGGAAAGCAGAACCCCGTATGGACTCCATTCTGGGACCCATCTCTGACTTTTCTCAGCCTGTGAGGCCTGGGTGGGACCTAGTGGGGCTGGACATCCTGTCATAGTCCCTCAGCCACAAGGTTTGGACCCAAGTCCCAGGACTCTTGGCATCTGTGATGGGAAGGAAGAGATTTCAGTGGAGCAGTCAAGAGGAGAGGATGGAACAGAAGACGACTGTGCCTGTGAACGAGGGCGACACAGAGGAGGGAGGGCCAGGAGACAGACACGGGTCCTGACACCAACCCTTGGTCCTGGACATGGCCTTATCTTCCTCTAAAGCAATCCCTGGGATATTTCATTACAGACACTGACAAAGGCCGACTTTTCCTTAAGACAGCTTGAGCCAGGTTTCTGATGCTTCCAACAGCAAAGACCTTGACAAATACAGTAACCCTAAATGGAGCTAAGATATCACATTTGCCATGAGAAAATACCAAAAGCATTAACATTTTAATGGTAGTAATTAAACAAACAGGAAGACAATCAAATTAAATAAGAGTGTCTTATTTATCTAGAAGGCAGTACTTAAGGGAAAATTATTTATTTAGGAAAGAATAAGGGAAAATAGATAAACTCATAGAAGCAGAGGGTAGGATGGTGGTTGCCAGGGGCTGGGGGAAGGGGACAGGAGGCTGCCGTTCAAAGGGTATGAAGCTTCAGTTGAGCGAGGTGAATGCGTTCCGGTGCTCTGCTGTGCGATACTGACCAACCATTAGCAACGCCCATATGCTGGACCCACCAACATCTGTCACAAGGGTAGATCTCAGGTTCAGTGTTTTGGCCACCATTAAAAATATGCAGACAAACCCACTGAACTAGGGGGAAGCAGAATGAGGAAGAAAATGGAGACTTCTGGAAATCTGAAGAAGGCATCTGAGGACTCAGAGGAGGCGCCATCATGGATCGAATGTTAGCCAAGTGCTAGGTGCTTCCCCGGCCATGATGGTCTAATCCTCAAACATCCAGCACCACCGATGGTGTCACGCCCACTGTTTATTAAGCACCTACGGGCTAACAGACCCTGGGAAGACCCTGAAGTCATCACGTGAACATTCCAGAAGGAATATAAAAGAGAAAAATCTATGGTGAAAATCGAAGTCAGTGCCCTCAGACACCAAGCTCCAGAGGCTGCCTCCAGGTCCAACCACTTCTGGAGTCTCCAGCCACAAGGTGGAAGTTTAGGACTGTCTGACTGTTAATCTTGTGTCTGTCTTATTGAACCAGCAATCCCTCTAGCTCCAGGATCAGTACATCCTCTGGCCCTGGGACAAGCAGCTCTTGTCGACCCCGGCTCCCGCACAGCCCCTGGTCTTGGTACTGATACAGCCTCCACTCTTGAGAAAAGCGCTCACAGTTTTGCCTGGAAACCCTTCGACTCTTCCTTACATAAACAAGAAGAAATCCTTTGCAGGATAATTATACAGCCTCTATCCTGTGGTTCAAGTGAAAAGCAAATCCTTTGCAAACCTTCTTGAAAATTCCATTCGGAAACCCTGCAATTGATGGGCGAGACTCAAAAAACTCAGAACTATCTAGGGCCAAGGTGGACCCAGCCCAGCCAGGGCAGAGCGTGAGACTACGACTGTGTGCACACCTGTTGTGTGTGCCCAGTGCTGGGTTGTGAGTCCACATAGGTTTCTGCTTCCCTGAATGTCCTTGGGGCCCCTGCCAGGGAAGTAGTCCTCATCAAAGAGATGAGACGATGGCAGTCCAGAGAGGAGACACCACAGAGTGACCAGAACCCAGTCCTGTCTGCCTCCAGAGGCCATCCAACCTCCCCCTGCCTCCCTTGAGAAGCAGGAACCAGGCAGGAGCAGAGATGAGCTCCAGAAACAAACAGTTCTTCATCACTGCAAGAAGAAGCTCAAAGCCCACCTCCCTGGTATCTGCAGAGCAAGGGTACAGAGGTTCTGGGGAACAAAGTCACTCACATTCCACCCCGACATCCTCAGAATATATTGCAGCGCTATGGGAACAGTTTCCTTAGCCCCATAAATAATTGAGAACCCGTGTGTCCTGTGGCATTTCTGCTGAAATCATCACTCACCCACACTCCGTGCTTCCTGCAGAGCCAAAGAAATTCTTGCTGCAGCCTTTTGTTGAAATGGCTTTTTGAATTCAGCTTTCACTGAGAACCTACTCAGAGCCGTGCCCAGTCTTAGGTGACAGAGATGATCTGGACACAGCTCTACCTTCCAGTTCAGACCCTGCTAAGAGGAGAGAGACACCCACAGACCACTGGAATTGCCACATGTAAATTCTTCATCAGAACTGGGGGGAGAGGAGGGTGGGGAAGGGAGGTGGTGGGGTAGGTGTGTGCACACTAGCCTGGTGGGTCTGTGCCTTGCAAAGGGAGCAGGAAAGGGCCAGGGAGGGAGAGAGCTGGACCCACTTCCCCAGGTTGGTCCCAGGAGGAGGCTGCTCTGGGGAGAAGGGGGCCGTGGGGAAGTGGGGAGGAAGCCTCATGGTGGAAGGCTGTGCTGTGAGCCATGTGGTTCCTCCATTCTCTCAGGTCGTCAGTAGAGCTCTTCAACTCACAAAGGCACAAGCATGATGGGTTGTTTCATGGCAATGGCAAGGGTGGCAAGGTGTGCACACCAGTAGCCAAGAAGCCAACCTGGCATGACACGAACAGATGCAGGGACTGAGGACCACAGGGGCAGCAAGCCAGGAGCATATGGAACACAGGGAAGGTACCGAGTTGGCACAGGCTCTGACACTGGGGTGCTTAGCTAGGTTCATCAGCATCTTCCAGAGGCAGGGGGCCCCAAGAGATGCCTCGCAGTGGAGGACAGTGTGGCTGCTCAGAGAAAGAAGTGACTTATGCTGGAGTGGGGTGAAGGGTCTGGAAGAGCGGGTGGTGCTGAAGGAGGAACTAGGAGGATGGAACTAGGAGCATTTCAGATGAAGGACCCCAGAGGTGGGGGCAGCTGTCTTGGTTCCCAGACTCTGTTCCTTATTTCATTTGGAAACCACACCCTGATTTCCCTCAGAACCCTTACTCTTGGTCCCTGTGGCTTAAGGGGTGCAAGCTCCGCCCTCCAAGATGCAGGAGTGGGTTTACGATCACGCTTGGCCAATCAGTACACTCCATCCCCCACAGCCATTGGTTTAGTGATGGGCACATGACCCAGATCAGCCAATGAGAGCCTGCCCTGGGACCTTTGTTGGGAAGCCTAGGCAAGAGGCTTCTTTGTCCCCTGGGGTGGAGTGTGGTCACCAGGAGGGAGCATACCATGAGAATGGAGCCAACACAGAGAAAAGCATATTCTCAGAGTCCATCTTTAAGCACCTCCGCATGCCCCCGCCTTCCACCGCTGGATAGTCAGTGACATACACCAGTCATTTTCCTTTTTTATTGGAAAATAGTTGAGCTGGTGTATCACACTGGTGACCTCCACGGTTGTGAGGGTGGGTGCAGAGACTTATATGTAGGAGATGGCTGGTGTGTCCGTGAGGGAGTGAGATGCCCACCCTGAGCAGGCCGTGGCAGGAAGCGACATTGTGTGTGCTGGGTCACACAGGGCCACGATGTGAAGCCAAGCACGGGCCTCTGGAGCCAAAGAAGGATTTCAGCAGGGAGTGGCATGCTCAGATACATGTGTATGGACGCACTCTGTTTATTCGAATGTGTTCAAAACCTAGAAAGAATCCCCAAGTAGAGTGTGAGCCAGACATTTTTCTTTTCCAGTTTTGCAGCACGAAGGTGCTATCCAAGGTACTGAGATCCCCCAGAGAGCCCTTCCAGGAAAGGGAGCCGGCTGAGTGCCGTGGGAGGAGACAGGCATGCTGGCTCATGCATCTGAAATGCCACCTAGCTCCAGCCCCCAGCATCCGCACAAGTGGAGTCGGTCCTGTGCTATTTCCCTGCTCCCATCCAAGGGAAAGAAAGACCATTTGTGTCCTGGTTTCCCCCGGAAACCAGCCTCAGGACACACACAAGTCTTTTGTCCTGCCTCTGCCTGGCTCATTGGAACACAAGGACTGATAAAGCTTTGGGACCAGAGCACCAGGTAGTGAGTTCTTTGACACTGGAGGTATCCAAACAGTATGATCGCCACACTCTTACAGAGTGGGAGGTGGGTTGTGTGATCAACCCCAGTTTTTCACCTGTCCCTATGCCCAAGCCCTTTGTCACACAACTTCAGGGTCCTTCTCATTAAAGAGACAGGGCATGTTTCCCCTTCCCTTGACCTTAGCCATGGCCACGGTCATGTGACTTGCTCTGACCAACAGAATGTGGTTCGGAGTGACGTGAGCCGGGTCCAGACTTAGCCTTAAGAGGTGTAAGTGTTCCCACTTGCCTCCTCACAGGGACAGCCTGCACCCGTGAGACCATTGTCGGGGGCTCATTCTCCCTGTCTCTAAACCTCTTGTGAGCAGAGGCCAGGGCTAGCTACATGATTTGCAGATCCCACTGCAAAATGAAAATGCAGGGTCCCTTGCTCAAAAGTTATTAAAAATATGGCCAGGAGTGTGCCTCACACCTGTCATCCCAGCATCTTGGGAGGCCGAGGCAGGAGAATTGCCTGAACCCAGGAGTTCGCGATCAGCCTGGGCAACATAGTAGCCCTCATCTCTACAAAGGATAAAAAATTTGTTTAAATTATTTAAAACTTCAAGACAGCTACAGCACAGCCTTCAACCCAGTCTGGGTCCCTCTTTGTGCAGAGTCTCACACGACTGCATGGGTCCCACTCCCATAAAGCCAGCCCTGGCAGGGACAGTGAGAGCTTTTGTTTCAGACAAGGGGTCAGCAGACAAATGTCCTCAAGTCTAGTCCCATTCTCTGCCTGCTTTTGTATGGCCCTAGAGCAAAGAGTGGTTTTTACATTTCTAAATGGTTGGAAAAAAATCAAAAGAAGAATACCATTCCATGGCATGTGAAAATTACATTTTATTCAAATGTAAGGGTTCCTCAGTTACGTTTTATCAAATACAGCCATTCTTATTCATTTACGTCTGGTCTTCCTGGGGTGGCTTTCACACTGCAACAGCAGGGTTGAGTCACTGTGACAGAGACTGTATGGTCTACGACGCCTAAAATGTTTATTTTCTGACCGTTTACAGAATAAGTCTGCCAGCCCTGTTTTAGACCAGACAGAAGAGTTCCCCAATCAATTCCGGCCTGGGTCAACAGAGCATCAGACGACCCGCGACGCTCTGGGAATGATCGCGTATGACTGTGGGCTCCTAAGACGGTGGCGTGGTATGCAACGTTGCAGTGGATCAGGGTGCAATCCCAGTCACCGCTTTGCAAAGAGTGGTGAGAATGGTGTGCAGAAGGAGTTCAGATGTCCGTGGAAGGGCCCCGAGTGACCCTGAGTACCACAGAAAGCAGGGCTCCTTCCCACTCTCTTTCATCCCTTCTCATTCTTTCAAGAAGGAAGCCTGGGTCTGGTGCTGGCGAGTCCTCACTCCGTGTGAATAAACACAGAGCCAGCCCTGAGCTCATCAGGTAATGGTGTCTCTCTAGCCGAACGAGCATTTGTTTTCATTGTATTGATTTCCACGACTTAGCTTCTATTTCTGGCAAGCAATACTAGTTTTCTATTTATGCCCATGCTTTAGTTTCCTTTTCAAATGCCATTGTTTATGTAAAAAAATTGTGAGTTTGCTTTAGCAACAATAAAAGGGTGATATCGTTTTAATAAAAATATTGAGTAAGACATTGTGCCGATGAATGTCAATGTGGGGGGAAAAATCACAAATGTGCTGAACAAATGCTGGAGTTTGGAAAACGCGGATAGAAATGACATCTGACACTCCTCCCCCACCCCAGCCCCTGCTTCCCTTCGATGGCTGCAAAGGGCCGTGCTACGCTTGTTAGATCTGGGACAACATCCCTTGATTCAGGCTCCATCTCTGTCCCTTATTGGCTGTGTGACCTTGAACAAGTCACTTTATCTCTCCGGTACTCAGTTCCCTTGCGGCTAAACGGAGATGCAAACACTCCCCTCCCAGGCTGCAGTGAGCGCTGTTGGCTACCTGTCGCCCTGCTTCCTCTTTTGGTCCAGGCTCACAGAACCCCAATCTTGTGCAGACATCTGCTACTCTCCATGTAGCCATGAGCTCCAGGGTAGCTGGGCCCAGCTCTAAACATGGTCCAGTTGCCTTTGCTCCGTGCCAGTGGCTTGCCCAGAAGTAGATTTATGATCTCATAACGGCCACTGAGGCGCAAGAAACTTTTGAGAAAATGTGTAGCTTCCAAGAGTCACTGGAAATCCCATTTGCCTGGAGAATATTGAGTCTGGATGTGATTCCTAGAAACAATGTAGCCAGTTGCCTCCAGCCTGGGGGAGAAGCCAACCCAGTACAGGAACAGGGAGGTAAACAGACCCGAGGCTGGTGACGCTGGTCTGAATCAACCATCAAGGTCTGAATCAATCATCCCTGAAGCCAACCCTGCCTCTGGAGGTGACATACATGGGCTGATCAATGTCACTGCTGAAGCCAGTTGGAGATGGGGCTTCTGTTACTTGGAAGGGAAAGAATCCTGAGACAGATATTGGTGCTTTTATGTTCTCGGTTCAAATAACTACATTCATACTGCTGCAAAATGCTCTCCTTGGTCAGGTTGTTATTCTACAGACATCCTGTGTCCACAGGCATCCATTGCAGAGAGGAGCAGACAGAGGAATCCCCCAACCAATTCCAACCTGTGTGAGCATCAGCTGACCTGCAGCTTTCTGGGAAGGAATGCATATTGTTGTGTGTCCTGAGACCATGGTGTGGTGTGTGGTGTCACAGCAGGCAACCCATCAGGGTGCAGTTTACAGTACTCCTTCTCAAAGAAGTGGTACCTTCCTCAGGAACAGAATCCAGAATTTCTTCGGAGTAGTGGCAAGCCCAGTTAAAAGACTACATTTCTCATGCTTCCCTTGCAACTAGGGGAGCCCACATGACTGAGTTCTGGCCAGTGATGTGCAAACGGAAGCAAATTGCAGGAATGCCAGGAAGATTGCTTAAAGGGAATGGACTCAGCTTGAGCACACGGTCTTCTGTCCGCCCTCCCTGCCCCTTCCTCCTGCCTCAAGTGGAGCTGTGATGGCTGGAGTCCCAGGAGTCTTCTTGGGTCCTACTCTGACCATGAGGGTGAAGTTCCAGGCAGCAGTGCATAAAACCGGAAGGCACTTAGGTCTTTGATCAATTCCTGGAGCTGCCTAGCAGCCCTGAACTCCCTGACTACTTTTATGCAATAAAGTAAACCTTTGTGTGTTTCCATCACTGCAGCCTTGGGGTTTCTGTTCCGTTCAGCAACATCTAATCCTAACCAACACCGTATCTAACTGGAAATTTTTTGCTTGTGTTTTTTTCAAGTCTTAAGTCTGCAAACATGTAAAGTGTGGTTAGAATAACTTTCAGATCCACAGAAGACCTGAGATTTAGTAAGATCTTTATTGACACTTGGGTTCGCCAGAAAACCTTGGGGTTGGGAGGAGAGTTGACTAGATGAATTATGAGATGCCCTTAACTCAGAACCCAGTGCATGAAAAGCTCTAGCAATGATGGCTGCTAGAGAGTCACTATCAGTTGGTCCAGCCCTCTGACTTGACACGTGTGGAAGAGGAGGTCCAGAGAGGAAGAAGTCTTGTCCAAAGTCAAGCAGCCACGTTGCACCCAGGCAAGACTGGAGTCTACATTTTCCTACCTTTGCATGAATTCACTGGTCTTTCCCCTAGCCTGAGCCCTTCTGCAAGATCATGAACTCCACCACCGAAGGGGCATAAGGGTGTTCAGGGGTCCTGGATGGCCTCACTCCCTCCAGGCAATCCCATGGGCAGTGACCTCTCTCCTGGGCTGCAAGCTCAGCTGAACAGTCTCTCAGCTCACTTCCAAGATCAGGATTCCATGACTCATTCGGGACCAGAATGCAAGAAGGGCGTGGGGAGTCCTGTCCTATCTTGTCTACATGTCCCCTGTCTCTGTTGCGGTGGTGCCTGAGAGCATAACAATTCATGACAGAAATGAAGACAAACACGAGAAGAGTGGACAGTCTAAGCCCCCAGATCCTATCCAGAATCTGGAACACAAGCAGGTGGGTTTGGGGCCTGTTACCTTCCATCCTCAGGGTCCTTGCTTGACCCCTGCTCAATTTCCCTACCTCCTGTGGGGAACGTGGGAGCCGTGTGACATCAGGGTGGCTGGTACAGCCATGGGAGAGGGTCTAGAAGCATCTGAGCTTGCTCGAAGTCCAAAAGACGAGACTGGCTGGAAGTCTCCAGAAAAGATTCAGATGCTGTCTCCCTGCCAGGGAAATATCTGTTATTGGCAGAAGCTTATCAACATTTTCTTAGTGCTGTTATTAAGGCAGCCAGCTTGCCCCAAGCTGATGAATTTTCAAAGAAGCATAAAATAATTTTTTTAAAAACCTTGAAGCTGAAAGAGTAATAAATGTTTAAAAGCTTGGCTTGTTTGAAGCTTCTCTCTGCAGCAGATTAACCCATTTACTGATTATGAATTTGAAAAAAAATATATTAGCTTATTCCAAGAACCATGTTAGACATTAAAGCCTCTCTGACCATTTAATTCTTAGAACATTCTGAGGTGGGAACTGCTGTCACAGCCCCCATGCCCACCCCTGTCCCCACTCTTAGCCTTCACTGGGGGGAGCTGGACTCAAACGTGGGCCCGTGAGACCGGGCAGCTCACACTTTGTTCTCCAGGCTGGGCTCAGCCATGTCCTGGTACTTGCTGTGGGCCCAGCCCTGGTACTCGGCCAGGACAGATGGCCCACTTAGCCAGCCCAAAGACAATCTCTTGCCTGCCAGCTCTCAAACCTTCCAGCCTGGCCAACAAGGTCAAGAGCTCTTCGGGGAGCAAGGGGAAGGGTGCCATGGTGCAGATGCTTGGGTCACCTACTCCATTCTGGTTCTTGTTGGCTCAGAGGAGCAGGCCGCCACACCCCCAGGAAGCAGAGGGAAATCTGGTCCTGGTGGCCCCAGGGGCAGAACTGGAGGCCCCAGAGAAGAAGCAGCATGGAAGCCAGCTTCAACTCCACGGAGGATCAGCTACCAAAAGACCACCCAGCTAGGCAGGGATGAGCTTCCTGTCAATGGAGGCATGCAAGCAGGGGCCACACTGCCACCTTCCAGAAAGGCAGCATGAGAAATCACTGCCTTGGGTGATCCCAGCCCTCAATGGCTCCAAAGTAACCCTTTTTCCTGGATAACTTCTCACAATCAACATCAAGTTGTGTCCCGAGTGCCTGTTCAGCAGGCCCTGTCCCGGGACCCAAGCACCTTCAGCTCTCATCACTCAGCAAGTGAGGATCAAGAGTCCCACGTTATAGATGCTCAGAGAAGGCAAGGGGCTTGTCCAAAGCCACACAGCTTGACCCATGCCCAGCTGCTCCCACACCTGTGATTTGCCCTACCCCCAGATCCTGCTTGAAGTTGATCTCATTTGTGGAAAGAGGCGGGGGGAGGTGTCTTATTCATAATCACAAAGTCACTACTATTTATGGAGAGTTTGCTGCACACCAGGCTCGGTTCTGCACACCTTGGAGATGGCGTCTGTTTAATCCACCCAAAGCATCCCTCCCGTGCGTCCTGTGAAGGGACTGGCCTCCAGAGCCCGCCCGAGGCCACAGCAAGTCAGTGGCAGAGACAGCCTGCCTGAACTGTTTCTTTGCTTTGTTTCCCACTTAGGCAGGGGTGGATCCAGCTGCAAGGCACGCAGACCAAGAGGAGGACGGTGAGGAGGAGGCCATGGAGGTGGCCTGGGATGGCTGTGAGAGCACAGAGCTCACAGGGCCGATGGAAGACCGAATAAGGCCCTTCATGCCGTGGGAACTGGCTGGAGAACAAGGGAAGCCATCCCACGCACAGGTGGTATGTATGGCCTGCTGTGTGGCCTTGGTCCAAGCACTGCGCCTCTCTGAGCTTCGGATAGGTTTAAAGCAGAGCTTCAAGCCCCGCAAGGATGAGAAAACAATTTGGGAAACCGAAGCAAGTAGAATTAGAAAAAAATGTGATTCCATAAGCCCAGAGCCCCCCAAACCCTCGCAGCAGTTTCCCGGCTGAGAGTGCTAATTTGCCCTCCCTGGCTGGAAGCACTTGGGCGTGGAGACCCCCACCACCTGCAGAGTGTCAGGTCCCAACTACTTCAAGGAGCTGGGTAGCCCTTGGAGCTGCCGTCTCAGTCTCCTGTCCTCTCAGGTCCCGCTCGAATGCTCTGCCTTCTTCCAATCAGGACCTGCAAGGGTCCCAGTGTCCAGCCAAAGTTGATCACTGAGGTCTCCATCATCCATTCAACAGACGTTTATTGGGCACTCATGATGTCCTCATTCCCGAGCCAGGCCCTTTCAAGTCCAAAACCCTTGTTCCTGTGGGGCGGACCGATGACACCCATGAGCCTGGAGAGAGGAAGCCATTCAGCTCCCGTCACACAGCGAGGACGGGACCAGATCTGCACTCGAGCCCGTGCCCTGGCAGCCATGCCAGCCAGCCCTGGCCTACCGTGTCAGGTGAAGCCACCGTCCGGGGCCCGCCACCTGAGCCGTGTGCATGTGTGTCTGAAGGCCCCGGATTTCCCACCGTCCTGGCACCTGTCACAGTTTAGCAGGTTACCATGGTATCGCTCCCAGCACCCCGGGCAGCGGGGACCACCATCTGTTTACACGGCTGTCAGAGGAATTGATGTCATGCAAAATTGTCAGCTCAGCAGGGTGGGAGGAGGAAGAGTGGGTGGCTCTGAAAGCATCCAAGCCATCAAAACTCATTTCGATCAAAACCCTGAGTGAGAATCTGCTCCCTCAGGGGGGAACAGAGAAGGGGAGGGTGCAGAGACAGAACATTTCCTGAGAGGAAGAAGCAGGTAGAATCGTCATGGTGTGTGCTATTCTTTCCTTTTTTTTTTTTTTTTT
>NW_007064539.1:114386-118050 GCF_000164805.1 Carlito syrichta | reverse complement strand
AGGTCTCGCTGCCCAGGCGGGTCTCGAACCTGCGGGCTCAGGCAATCCACTCACCTCAACCTCCCAAAGGCGAGGGATTACAAGCTGAGCCACCGAGCCCGGCTTTCTTTCCATTTTTTACCCTCGTTTATAATTCACAAGGCGCCCTCTCATGTCAGCTTCTCACAGACCTCACAGGGAGGTGGGTGTGGCCAATGGCTCCATTGTACAGATGTTCCAAAGTATAAAACCGAGGCTCAGAGAAGTGAAGCTCAAGGTCATAGAACATCAGAAGTCAGGTCCAGCAGGAAAATCTCCCTGGTCCTCTGATCGAGAAGCCGGGGGTCACTTTTGGCCAAAATCGAAGGCAGGCCTGCCCAGGTAAGCACGGAGCAGTTTGCTGTTGACCACGCCTGCAGAAAGTGGGAAGAAGAGGGTGTGAGAAAGACTAGCTGAGAGCCAGGGCCCCAGGCTCTAATTCAGACCTGACACAACACGGCAGAAGGGACAGCACAGCTTGTGGGTGCCCAGGGCACGGATCTCTAAGGGACACCTAAATACCCCTGGACATGGAACCAGAGGGAGAGTGAAAACCTGTCACCTGCCTGCTCAGCATCTGTTCCTTCTTCTTTAGTTACAGCTTCCTGACACTTCTCTGGACAGCCAAGCCTCCTTCAGTCTCCCTCCAGCAGGGTTTGGACAGGTTGACCCACCCCAAGATGGCCCGGGTCTAATCCAAATCCCAGCAGACCCAGATCTCAACCAACCAGCCTATCTCAAGCCCTGGCCCTGGTGATTCGCTCAGGCATAGACACATGACCCAAGACAAGACAATGGGGGCCAAAAAGAGAGTCTCTTGCTTCTGTTTGGCTACTAAGAGATGAGAATTCAGGCTGCCATCTTGCCACCCAAGTTTCCACAGCCCCTGGCCAATTTTGTTTAATGTATACCCCTGTCTACTCTCCCCCTTCCGTATTATTTTGAAGCAAATTCCAGACATCATATCATTCCATCCATGAATATTTCAGTCGGTATCTATAAGAAGGATGAATATATTTCAAAGGAAATATATTTGTAAATATATTTTAAAATATTCTTTGAAAACTTACTTGAAAATTTTAACAATTTTCAAGCAGGGTGGAGCCTGCTTGAGAAGGAAGCCCATGTGAAGGGATGCAAGGCCAGGAGGGGGGAAACAACAGATTGTTCTCCTCTGGCTCCAACCAAGCCTGAAGCAGGCTCTATTGAGCTGACATCAGCCAGTACACTTCCTTTTCTGCTGAGATAATTCAGCCGAGTTTCCTGTCATTTGTCCTTGAAACCATCCTGTCTGGTTCCCCCCAACTCATTTCAGGGAGAGAGCCCTGTGGGCTTGGGAGGAATCACTGAAGAAGCTGCTTGAGATAAGGGCGAGACTCCAGGGTGGGTTGAGTAACAACAGAAACCTGCTAAACTGCCTTCAAAGGAGAGTGGGAAGGTTCACGGCAGGGGTCGGGTTTTGCGGAGTGGGGTGTCCAAGTGGAAGCCGGAAGTGAATTGCGAGAAGGACATGCTGAGGCCACCCCCACACTGCCCTGTCTCCACAGGCCTTTGTGCAGCACCCAATTCCACCTCTAGAGAAATCTTGACCGAGTGTTTAGAAAATATTGATTGTAGCCGGGCTCGGTGGCTCAGCCTGTAATCCCGCGCCTTTGGGAGGCTGAGGTGAGTGGATTACCTGAGCCAGTCTGGGCGACAAAGTGAGACTCTAACTCAAAAAAAAAAAAAGAAAAGAAAATACTGATTGTTAGCCGGACATGGTAGCACGCGCCTGTAGTTCCAGCAACTTGAAAGACTGAAGCGGAAGGATCACCTGAGCCCAGTAGGTCGAGGCTGCTGGCCGGGAGCAGCGTGCCACTGCACTCTAGCCTGGGCGACAGAGTGAGACTCCAACTCAAAAAAAAAAAGAAAAGAAAATATTGATTGGAAGCCCCCACCTCACACACACACACCCTGTCTCCAGCTAGCCCGAGTACTAGAAAGTCCTGTGACCTTGGGCAAACCCTGCTCCCTTCCTGGTCCTCAGATTCCTCATCTGTGAAGGAGGGACTCGTACTAGCATTGTGCTGGTCAGGAAAGAGAGTGGTGAGTAGACAGGATCTGATCAACAGGCAATGAGGAGAGTTCAGAAAGAGTCGGAACCGTTCACCCTTGTCAGGGGGTCACACTCTTCCATTTTGAAATAAGCGAGGGTTTCAGGTGGGATGATCTTCTTCCCTTAAAACATATCCATGCTCACTTCTTATAGATACAGACTGAAATATTTATGGACGAAATGATATGATGTCTGGGATCTGCTTCAAAATAATACAGAAGGGGGAGAGTAGGTCGGGGTATATATTACACAAAATTGGCCAGGAGCTGTGGAAACTTGGGTGATGGACACATGGGGGCTCATTATCCTATTTCTCTACTTCTGTGTAAGTTTAAAATTTCCACAACACAAGGTTTAAAAATAAAAATAAAAACTCTGGCCTGCCATCAGCGTGAGCTGCTCTGACACGTTTCAACATGCTACACCCAGAGCCTGAGACAGGCTCAGCCACAGAGAGACAGAGCAAATGTCTCAGAATAATTGATGGAGGTGATCATTTGAGCTTGTGCTGCCTGTGTTTCTTCTCCTCCTCCGGATCCAACAAGTGCGCTGAAGCTTGCTTTCTGTCTTCTAGGGAGGAAGAGGCGGGGCACAAAGCCAAAGCCATTCAAGTTTCCGTTGAAAAGAAGGGAGGATTTTGTTGAGACTGACAGAAGGGGAGTGGGCGAGTTCTCCCCAAGGCTGGAAGGGGTCTCCCCTTGACAAATCTCCTGGAGTCCCGAGAACGGCACAGAAACCACAGAGGCACCAGGTCCGCAGTGCAAGAGGGCTGTGGGGGCCAGGACTGGGGACATCTCCATGGTGACCCATGGGCACCGATGCCCAGTGACAGAGGGGTCCTCGTGGTGGCTCTGGCAAGGTTCAAGAATGCATGACCGCTGCCTTGAGCCAGGGGGCGGGCTGTTCCCATAACGACAGACCCTGACCTTCTGGTCTGTCGGTGGGATGGGGGTTTGGATTTTAAGTTGATTTAACGAAAATCAAGAAAGATACAACGGTGGGCACATGAGCAGGAGTTCTGGGGTCCAAAGATCCTGCTGGTGACGAGCTGTGAGACCCTGGGCAAGTCCCTTCAGCTCCTTGAGACTCAGTTTCCCCATCTATAAAACAAGGTTGGCTGGACCTACGGGAGGGGGTTGGGAGGATAAAAATGAGGGGGGGCTGGGCACAGGGTGGGGCGCAGAGCCACCTCTGACACTCCCTTCCCCTCCCCCACCCAGGCCCCACCACCCCCTGCATCGGGGAAGGAGCCATGTAAGTGGGACCGTGATTCACGTGCGGTCGGCAGAGGCTAATTAAGAATTTATTTTTGCTTCTTAATTAAAAGACGGTTTAGAATCTCAGTTCTCGTTTTCTCGGTTGGATCCACAGCTCCCCTGGGGTATCCGGGACACAGCGGGGAGGCCCCAGCAAGTCCACAAGGTCCTCTCCAGCGCCCAGCGCCCAGGACCCAGGACCCAGCGCCCGCCGTCCAGCAGAGAGGAGGAAACTGGCTCAGGAGACGCGACTTCCTGCAGAGCGACTCCTCCCTGGCCTCTCCAGGTCACGAAA
>NW_007064539.1:105974-114037 GCF_000164805.1 Carlito syrichta | reverse complement strand
TCCTCTGGAGCCTTCCTCTGGGTCTCCCGTCTTCCCGGTCCTCTCCCCCTCCCTCCATCTCTCAGCCGGAGTTCTTCCAAGAGAAAGTGGAGTCTTTAAAATATTAATCAAACCCCTCCAGCAGCTTAGTGTTGGGCTCAGAATAGAAAGCCACTCCTCATCCTGGCACAGCGCGTCCTCTGGTTCTTGTCTGCCCTCCCCTCTCACCTCATCCGTCACCGTCCCGTCATCGCTCTGGCCGCTGCCGCCCTCCGGTCACCTTTCTGCCTCTTGAACACACGCACCCAGCTTTTTTCTTGGCCCAAGGCCTCTGTGTCTTCTGCAGCTGCCCCCTCATTCCTCAAGTGTCACCTCTTCAGAGATGCTCTCCCTGACCTCCCCGTCCAGCCTTCTCTCCCCGTTCCTCTTTGTGATGTAAAGGAGCCGAAGATCCCTCATACTTCGGCCCCTGGGTTATTTCTTCCCAGCAGGTTGCAACCAGTTAGCACACAAGTCTGCTGGCACCAAACTCAAATTTTCAAGTCTCCACTTGTAAAAATAGCCCAAACAATGCCGGCCTGGTGACTCATGACTGTAATACCGGCGCTTCGGGAGGCCAAGATGGGAGGATTGCTTGAGAACAGGAGTTCGAATCCAGACTGGGCAGCATTGCAAGATCTCATCTCTACAAAAAACAAAAAAATCAAAATTTAGCTGGATGTGATGAAACACACCTGTCATCCAAGCCACTCCAGAGGCTGAGGATCCCCCGAGCTCAGGAGGTTGAAACTGTGGTGAACCATGATTGTACCACTGCACTCCAGCCTGGGAGACAGCGTGAGGCCCCAGAAAGAAAAAAAGAAAGAAAGAAGAAAGGTCCAAGAAAAGCCTGCTCTCTCTAGCCAAAGGACCAGGAACTATGCAATCTAGCAAGACAGAAAACTATTAGACAGTAACTGCTCTGCTCCAGAGATTCTCTGGCTCCACCCTCACCCATGCCAGCAAAGGCCAAGGAGGAGCCAGGATCTCCACCCTCTCAGGAACGTAACAAGTGGAGTCAGAGAAGGCCCAGTAGAGAATAGTCATAAGCACCCTCACCTGTGGTGTCAGAGGAGGCCTCGTGGGGAAAAGTAGCGAGGCACCTCCCAACCAGAGGGGTGTAAGCAGGGACCTAGTGGGAACTGGAACTCCCATGCCCATGCAGCAGTAATGAAAAGCTCCCAACTCCTTGGGTGTCAAGGAGACCAGGTGGGAAACCTATGACTTCCACCCCCATCTAGCAGTAAACACCACAGCACCCCCCTCTTCCTTTGCCAGAGCAGTTTCAAGAAGAAACCTGCTAAAATAGAAGGTTCAATTAAGATACAGAGCCTCATAACTTATATCCAGAATGCTCAGTTTCCAATCAACTCGCTTGTTATATCAAGAACCAGGAAGCTCTGAAACTGAATCAGAAAAGATCATCAACAGATGCCAACACTAACATGACACAGCTGTTAGAATGATCTGACAAGGATTTTAAAGCAGCCATCATAAAAATGCTTCAACAAGCAATCATGAACATGCTCAAAGCAAATGAAAAAATAGAAAGCTGAGCAAAGAAATAGAAAGTCTCAGCAAAGAGATAGAAAAATATAAAAGAGAATCTAATAGATGTTTTAGAACTAAAAAACATGATAACTGAAATTAAAACTTAATGGATAGGCTCGAGAGCAGAATGGAAAAGACAGAGGAAAGAATCCAAGAACTTGAAAACAGAACAATAAGCCGGGCTCGGTGGCTCAGCCTGTAATCCCACGCCTTTGGGAGGCTGAGGTGAGTGGATTGCCTGAGCCCGCGGGTTCGAGACCCGCCTGGGCAGTGAGACCTCCTCTCTACAATCAATCAAAAAATCAGCCAGGCATGGTAGCGCATGCCTGTAATTCTGGCTACTCGGAAGGCTGAGGCAGAAGGATGGCCGGAGCCCAGCAGGCGAGGCTGTGGTGGCCGGGAGCGGCCACTGCACGCCAGTCTGGGCAACCAAGTGAGACTCTAACTCAAAAAAAAAGAAAAGAGAATAGAACAATAGAAATTGCCCAATCTGAACACAAAGAGAAAAAAGAGAAATAAGTAATGGAACTTCGGGAAATCAGGAACTATAATAAAAACATATAATATTCATGTCATTGGAGTCCCAGAAGAAGAGAGGAGAGGACCATCATTCATTTCTTTAAATAATACTCCAAGAAATGACAGCTGAAAGCTTCTCAAATTTGGCAAGCGATATAAACTTACAGATTCAAGAAGCTGACCAAATCCCACACATGCACAAAGAAATCCATGCCAAGACACATCACAAACTTCTAAATAAAAATTATAACCCCATTTGATGTTGTTCAAAATGTATACAAAGGAATACACACACATGCACACACACACACACACATATATACACATATATATGTTTGGTTTTTTTTCCTGAGTCGGAGTCCCACTCTGTCACCCAGGCTGGAGTGCAGTGTCACGCTCACAGCCACCACAGCCTCGACCTGCTGAGCTCAGGTGATCCTTCTGCCTCAACCTTCCAAGTAGCTGGAACTATAGGCATGCACCACCATGTCCAGCTAATTTTTTGATTTATTGTAGAGATGAGGTCTCACCAAGTTGCCTAGGCTGGTCTCGAACCCCTGGACCCATGCAATCCTCTCACCTTGGCCTCCCAAAGTGCTAGGATTATAGGCATGAGCCACCTGGCTCACAGAGGAAATATTTAAGAAAATTATACATGAAGGAGGCTAAAGGGATATAATAAGGTTTGTACACTTCATGAACTGGTAAAATGGCAATACTAGGAGACTGTGAGAGGTTATCTATAAGTATATATAATGTAATACCTAGAGCAGCCACTAAGAGCTATACAAGATATACTTGAAAATACCATAGGTAAGTCAAATGACTCTCTAAGGAATGTTCAAGTAACCCACAGAAAGAAAGGAAAAAGAAAACAGATATGCCCCCAAAAAAATCTAATAAACAAACATAAAACAAAAAAGTCAAATTTAAATCATAAAATACTAAGAATTACATTAAATGTAAATTATCCACACCCATTAAAAGACAGATTGAGAAAGTGAATTACAAAACATGAGCCAACTATATTCTGCATACAAGAAACTCACTTAAAATATAATAATATAGGCAGGTTGAAAGTAAAAGTGTAGGGAAAGAACTGTATGCCAACATGAATCATAAAAAGCAAGAATGGTGATATTTATGTTAAAGTGACATAAAGAAAATTACCAGAGACAAAGAAGCATATCAAAAGGGTCAATCCACCAAGAAAATACAATAATTTTAAAACACACAACTGTAAAATAGATAAGGCAAGAACTGATAGAAATGAAAAGGAAAAAAACCCTACAATCGTATTTGGAGATTTTTAACACACCCTCTCAAAAATAGACAGAAAATCAGCGAGGATGTTGAAGAACTTACCGCAGACAGGGTCTAATCGACACTTATAGAACACTCAGACTAACAACAGCAAGATACACATTCTTTTCAATATGCTGAGGTACATCATGTCCTGGACCTCAAAAACAAACAAGCAGACAAATGAACAAACAAAAAACCAAGCACCTCAGCAGATTTAAAATAATTGAAATCACACAGAGTGTGCTTTTCAAACACAATGGAATAAACCAGTAATCAATAACAGAAAGATAATAGGAAATCTCCAAACACTTGGAAATTAAATGACACACTTCGAAATAACTAGTGGGTCAAAAAAGTGACTGTTGGGTTATAAAAGGATATAAGAAACATAAACATAGATACTGAGCTGAATGAAAAAGGAAATGCAGCATATCAAAATTTGGGACACAAGTGAAACGGTGCTGAGAGAGAAAGTTATCACATAAAATACGTACATTAGAATGGAAGAAAATTATCAAAGCAGGAATCGAAGTTTCCGGCTCAAGAACCCGGAAAAAGGAGAGAAAAATAAGCCCAAAGCAAGCAGGAAAAAAATGACATAACGAAAATAAGAGTAGAAATCAATGAAATTCAAAACAGTAAAACAATAGGGAAAAATCAAAGAAACAAAAAATTGGTTCCTTGAACAGATCAGTAAAATTGACAGACCTCTAGCAAAACTAATAAAAGAAAAGAGAGAGGGGGCATGAGTTACTAACATCAAAAATGGAACCAGGGAGATCACTACAGACCCTGCAAACATCTGCAGGATAAGAAAATACTATAACAGTTCTACACACATAACTTAGATTAAATGGATCAATCCCTTGAAAAACACAAGCTACCCCCATCTCACCAGATTAAAAAATAGATCATTTGAATAGCCCTATTAAAAACACTGAATTCATAATTTTAAATCTTCCAAAAAAGAAATCTTTAGGCCCAGATGGTCTCACTGGATAATTCTACCAAACATTTAAAGAAGTAACACAATTCTGCACAATTTCTTCCAGAAAACAGAAAAAAAGAAACACTTCTCTATTTTTCTTATAAAGCTAGTATCACCCTGATACCAAATTTAAAGATAAATATAGTACCAAAAAAAGTAAAGAGAACCACAGGCCAATATCTCTCGTACATATAGGCACAAAAATCCTAAACAGAATACTAGTAAATACATCAGCAAAATAGAAAAAGAATTGTACACCATGCCCTAATATTGTCTCAACATTTGAAAACTGATCAATGTGACCATTATATTAACAAACTAAAGAAGAAAAATTACATGACATATCAACTGATGCAAAAAAAGCATTTAACAGAATTCAACACATATTTATAACCAAAAGTCTCAGAAAAATTGGAATAGGGAAGAACCCTCTCAACTGGAGTAAAACATCTACACAAAATCTACAGCTAACATGATACTTAATGGTGATAGGTCATTGTGTGTTGTCCCACTAAGATCAGGAACAAGGCAAGGACGTCTGATCTCATCACACAGTGCTGGAAGTTTTAGCCAGCAATAAAACAAGGAAAGAAATGAAAAGGCATACAGACCAGAAAGGAATGCATAAAACTCTCAGTATTTGTAGATGATATAATTGTATATGCAGAAAATTCCAAGGAATCTATAAAAAATAAAAAATCTAGAACTAATCAGTGAGTTTAGTAAGATTGCAGGATAACATACAAACATCAATTGTATGTCTATATACTAGCAATGCACACTTGTATGTTGAAATTTAAAATGCAGTATCACTTAAAATCACTAAAAAAAAGAGATATACTTAGGTAATCAAACAAAACATGTTCAGGATTTGTATGCTGAGAACTATAAAATGCTGATGAAAGAAATCAAAGAAGATCTTAGTACAAGAAAAAACATACTATGTTCATGGATTGAAAAACTCAACATAATAAAGATGTCAATTTTCCCCAAAATCAATATGCAGGTTTAACACAATTTTTACCAAAATCTAAGCAATGTTTCTATCGACAAGATTATTCTAAAATTTATGTGGAAAGTCAAAGGAACTATAAAAGCTAATGCAATTTTGAAAGTAAGAATCAAGTGAGAGGAATTATTCTATCAAATTTCAAGACTTCTTATATAGCTACTGGAATCAAGATTATGTGATATTGGTGAGGGATAGACACATAGACCAATGGAACGGAGAAGAGAACCCAGAGACAGGCCCACACAAATATGCACAATTGATTCTTGACAAAGATGCAAAAGCAATTCAATGGATTTCAGCAAATGGTACTGAAGCAATCAGACATCCATAGACAAAGCAAACAAACAAAAACTCAGCATAAACTTTACACTTTATAAAAAATGAACTCAAAATGGATCACAGACTTAAACATAAATTGTAAAACTATAAACCTTTTAGAAAAATATAGGAGAAAATCTTCAGAATCTAGAACTAGAAAGAGTTCTTAGATTTGACATCAAAACCCCAATCCATAAAGAAAAAATTGATAAACTAGACCTGACTATAATTTTAAGTTTTTATCTGTAAAAGACCCTGCTAATAGGATGAAAAGACAAGCTATAGACTAGGAGAAAATATTGCAAATCATGAACTCAACAAAGGACCAGTATCTAGGATAAAAGTAATTTTAGACTTGAAATGCTTAAATGTTAAATGTTTAGAATTAATTAGTGGTAAATATTCATGATGTGTGAAAAAGCACTATACGCACCATACGATCTCAATCCCATAAAAATGGATGTCGTGCCCATACACACAAAGGACCTAGAACACACCGAACTGCTTGTGGATGACTTTGTTCTTTGCTTCTTGAGTTTTTTTATCCTTATAATGCATATATTAACTTTTAAAACTAAGGGCTATTCTAAAAATAAAAATTAATTAAGCATATCATTGTTTAAAATATTTATATATATATGCTTATATCAGAATTTCTCAGATTCATTAAGCTACGTGAGAGAAGTCAGACTCAAAAAGGTTGCACAGGGTAGGATTCCACTTATATGACTCTCTAGAAAAGGCAAAACACTAAGGAAGGGGAAGAAACAGATCAGAGTTGCTGGGGAAGGGGAAGAAACAGATCAGAGCTGCTGGGAGTGAGAATGACCAAAAAGAAGCAGAAGAGAATTCTGGCGGGGGTGGGGGGCGGGGAACGATGTTGGAACTATTTTATGTGCTGATGCAGTACTGATGATTACGTGCATTTATCAAAATTCATAGACCTGTACACTTTTTAAAAATATATCTTATTGTATGTACATTTTACCTCAATAAACCCATTCCAAGACAAACCTCTCAGAACTTAACATAATGAACAATCCAATTAGAAAATAAGCAAGAGACAGTCACCAAAGAAGGTATTCAGATGGCAAAAAAAAAAATGCACGAAACAATGTTCAGCATAGTTTGCCAGCAGGGAAATGCAAATTTTTTTCTGCAATAGAAAGATTTTGTATTAAAAAGCACTTGATCAAAAATAAGAGACTGCAATAGCAAAATGATATGACAAACAGATAACATTTTATGGCTCCTTGTGGCTAATTCTGTTCAAAACACTTGGTTTCCTTTTTTTCCTGTGTAAATTTATCTTACATTTTATTTTAAAGATGCGGGGTACAATGGAAATGCAAATTGAAGCCACGATGAGACATCACTATACATCTATCAGAAGGGCTAAAATAAAAAATAGTAACAACACCAAATGCCAACGAGGATGCCGGGAAACTGGATCACTCGTATGTTGATGGTGGAAATGGGCACTGGTGTAGCTGCTTTGGAAATCAGTTTGGCAATTTCTTTAAAAAAAAAAAAAACTAAAGACACAACTACAACGACCATATGATCCAGCAATCACACTCCTGGGCATTTACCCCAGAAAAATTACAACTTCTGCTTACACGAACATCTATAGGTGAATGTTTATGGCAACTTTGTTCATAAAAGCCCCAAATGGCAAACTACCCAGATGTCCTGCAGGGAGTCAATGGTTAACAAACCAATGGTTAACAAACACCCAGGATTAGATAGGAAATAGCCACTGATATCTAGCAACCTGCATGACTCCCCAGAGAATTTTGCTGAGGGAAAAAGTCATTCCCAAAAGGTGACATACTGTATGATCCCATTTATATTTACTTTTTTGTTGCTGTTTGTTTTGAGTTGGAGTCTCACTCTGTCACCCACACTGGAGTGTAGTGGCACACTCCCGGCCACCGCAGCCTTGACCTGCTGTGCTCAGCCTTCCAAGTAGCCAGAACTACAGGCACGCGCTACCACACCCGGCTAATTTTTTTTAATTGTTATTTATTGCAGAGACGAGATCTCGCCAAGTTGCCCAGGCAGGTCTCAAACCCGCGGACTCAGGCAATCCACTCACCTTGGCCTCCCAAAGCGCTGGGATTACAGGCTGAGACACCGAGCCCGGTCGATCCCATTTATAAAACCTCTTTGGGATGAAAACATTTTAGACACGGAGAACAGTTGGTGGTGGCCAAGGGTTAAGGGGTATGGGACTGGGTAGGGAGTAAGTGTGACATAAAAGCCCAGCAGGAGGGTCTGGCAGGGGGATCGTGTCACACAATAATAAAATAAAGTGTGACACATAAAATAAAATAGAAATGATTATAATCC
>NW_007064539.1:74760-105954 GCF_000164805.1 Carlito syrichta | reverse complement strand
TGTGTGTGTGTGTGTGTGTGTGTGTGTGTGGGTGTGTGTGTGTGTGTGTGTGTGTGTGTCAGCTGTTCTTGTCAGTCTCCTGGTTTTGCTATTCTACTGTAATTCCGCAAGATGGTACCATGGGAGAAATTGGGTAAAGGGTCTATGGGGTTTCTCTGTATTGTTTCTTATAAGTGAATGTGAATTTACAGTTATCTCAGAATAAAAAGTATAACTAAAACCAATGAGAATATAAGTGCTTGCAGCATTACTTGTAGTCAGGAGAAAAACAGAAAAAACTAGAAACAGCCTCAATGTTCTTCAGTAGGGGAATGGCTGACTATAATGTTAGCTCCATAAAATGAGATTGGTGCAAACCCCAAAAAAGATGTCTTTGGCCTGAAAAACTACACTGCAGAACACCTCACACAGCACGGCACCATCTATATATTAAAATGCACACAAGACCAGGTTTGGTGATTCACGCCTGTAATCCCAGCACTCGGGGCGACTGAGGCAGGAGAATCACTTGAGCCCAGGAGTTTGAGACCAGCCTGGGCAACATGGTGAGACCGTGTCTCTGCTATAAATAAAAACTTAGCTAAGCGTGGTGGTGCACACTTGCTGTCCCAGCTACTCAGGAGGCCAAGGTGGAAGGATCACTTGAACCCCCCAGGGGGTTGATGCTACAGTAAGCTGAAATCATCCCACTGCACTCCAGCCTGGGGTACAGAGTGGGACCCTACCTTAAAAAAAAAAAGGCACAGAGTGTGGTTCTCATGCAAGTACCTACACCATGTCTTCTTAATGATGATGGCGATATTGCCTCCAAGGGGTCAGAAAGTGACTCTCGAGGGACTAAAAATCTTTCCCTTCTATGTCTAAAGCACAGATATACACAAAGTATATCAGCAGATATACAATTTATCTGTAGATTTAAAACACTTCATAGGGGAGGAGGATGGGGGGAAATGTCTTTAGAAGTTTCTTAGGAGAATGACAGTGGGAAAAAAAAAAGATTAAGGACTCCTGGCCTAGACCAGAATTCCTCTGCTTCAGCATTGTGAGCGTTTAGACAATCCCTCACTGCAGGGCCGTCCTGGGGTGTTTTGCGGCATTCCTGGTCTCCACCCACCTGATGCCAGAAGCACCAGGCCCCAGTTGTGAGGATCACATATGTCTCCAGATACAGCCAGGTGTCCCTGAGGGCGAACTGGCCCCTGGCGGAGACCCTCCAGAGGGATGGCTGGAAGCCAGACAAGCAGCCCCAGCAGCGGCGAGCCAGGCTGTGCATCAGGATGATAGATCCGCAGTGCTTTCCTTTTTGACAGGGAGAATATATGCAGGGGTGACTTGTGTCATTAAAAATTAATTTTTCAAAAATGGCTCTCGCTGGGAACACAGCCCTGAAGGGAAAAGGCCCAGCCAGGCCCTGGGGCTCAGGGCTCTAATCCCAGCCCTGCCTCTGCTTCTCTAGGACCACCAGCAAGCCCCCTACCCCATCCTGTGGGCTCTGTTTCCCCCTCCAGCATGCACTCCCACTCTGACCCTCCTCCCCAGCACCCCCTCCATGCCCCATGCTTCTTGTCCCCACCTCCCTTCCCAGGCAGCTGTCAGGAATGCTGTCTCCTCTCCTGGGCCTGGAAAACTCTGGCTCATCCTGGGATCCTATGTCCCAACCTTCGGGAAGCCCCCCTCATCTCTGCCAGCGCCTGAACAGCCCTGGCTGTGACCCCAAGGATCTTGAGTGTCCCTGCACACGTACAGATGCCATGGCCATCTACAGAGTGGTGCGTTTTGCTACTTACCGCCCTCTCCATCCACTCCCTTCCACCAGGCCCCTTTGCCCTCTGAGCTCTGGTGGGCTCAGCAAATGTCAGGCACCAGCAGAGGGTCAGAGGGGGGCGCAGGGAGCTGGCTTTGTCTCCTGCCTTCCCCTGCTGAGTCTCCCTCGGACAGTGCCAGGGTTGTTCTTCCCAAGTTCATGGCTCTTGCAGGATTCCATGAGCTGCTCCTTCTGTCCCCTTGAGGCTTAGGGTGGCAACCACTTCCCCGGTGCTGCAGCATCCCCCCACCCCCAGTGCCTCAACCTGGTCCACATCTTGCAAATGTTCCCTTCACTGAATCCTCTTGTCACCCTTCTCGAAAGAGTGCTGGCAGGGCCCTGATCCAATGCACAGATCCAGCTCAAACACGACCACCGGAGCCAGCGCGCGTACAAGGGCTGTGCGTTGTGTTGTTTTTAGTCTCAGAAACGCCAGTGGCCAGTGCTGATGGGACCCAGAACATGGGCAGAGCTCAGTGAATAAACGGATGCAGGAATAAAGAATTCATGGCGGGACAGACACGTGGACGGAGGGAAGGACAGACGGGCAGATGGATGAATGTGTGGATGGGCGGGTGGATGGATGGGGAGGATGGACGCATAGACATTTCTTTTGAAGACATGAATAACAGCTGAGAATTTTGAGTGGAGGTCTCACTGTCCCCCGGGCTGGAATGTAGTGGCACAATCATGGCTCACTGCAGGCTCGACCTCCTGGACTCAGGTGATCCTCCTGTCTCAGCCTCCCCAGTCGTTGCTGGAACTACAGGCGTACGCCACCACACCCAGCTAATTTTTTACTTTTTTGGACTCACTACGTTACCCAGACTGGTCTTGAATTCCTGGACTCAAGCAATTCTCCGGCCTTGGCCTCCCACAGACATGATTCACCACAGCCCGCCACAGGCCCTTTATATATATATTAGCTTTAAAGGAAAAAACGAACACTCCGTGCGACACTCAACACAGCATAGAACACTTTACTTCTGGTCACTGGAATGTGTGTGGGTTTTCTCCCCACTAACAAGCAGCAGCTCTCAAGCAGACACCGACTGGGTGTGTCACAATTGAACTCAATTCTTATCTTATCTACCTGGAATTCAGATCAGATCTTCCAGAATGGACACTCAGTCCCACTAAGGCTGTTCCCCACTTCAGATACTCGAAAGTTGTAGATGGTCACCTATGCTTCTGACGGACTGGCCACCAATCAGAGTTCCCACGGGCCTCTCCTTGGGTTCGACTCTAGTGGCTCACAGAACGAAGGAAACACGTACATTGACCCATTTATTTTAAAGGATACTACAAATGCTATAGATGAGGAGATCACAGGATAGGGTAGGGGGAAGGGGTGTGGGCTTCCATGCTCCTGCACCCCACCCTTCCAGCACCTCCGCGTGTTCAGCAATCTGGAAGTTCTCCAAACCTTGTCCTTTTGAGGTTTTGATGGGGTTTCATTACATAGGCACGATCGATTAAATCATTGACCATTGTTGATCAACTCAACCTCCAGCCCCCCTTCCCTTCCTGGAGGTCAAAGGTGGGGCTGAACGCTTCCATCTCTAACGATCTGGTTGGTTCCCTGAAGCTATCCAGGAGTCCAGCAAGTGTCCCCTTGTTAGAACAAAAGATACTCCTGTCACCCAAGAAGTTCCAAGGGACTTAGGAGCTCTGTGTCAGGAACTGGGGTCAAAGACCAAATATCAGAACGGAAGATTCTCCTGTAGCCCCTTTCTACAAGGGTTTCAGGAGCTCTGTGTCAGAAATGGGAACGGGGCAGAGACATCATATATATATATAAAATCTCCCGTTCATCGGGTGTTTAGCCAAATTCCTGGTCTCTATATATAATGTATATATTTCTTATTCAACCACAATATCACACTCTCCATAGCCAGACTGTGAGGCAGGAGTATTATCACAAGGAAAGAGAAACTCGGAAGGGTTAGGTCACTTGCCCCAGGTCACAGTTAGGAAGTGACAAGGCCAAAGTCTCAATCCCAGGGCCACCAGCCTCAGGGTTTACAATCCTGGTAACACAAGGATGCAGCTGGCCTGCTCTAGGACCCCAAGGCCCAACGCTGCCAGCTGGGAATTTTTCCTGGATCCTCTCCTGTCCCACACCTTGTCCCTGCCCTCTAGGGCCTAAGTGATCCTCGCTCCATCCACAGTGGACGGAGGCGGCTGTACACTTCCCCTCCTGCCCCCTTCCACCTGCCAGGTCCTGGGAGGCGCCAGGGCCGTCCCACTCCAAGCCACACTCTCTTACTTACCTCCCGAGCAGGTGGGAGACTGGCATTTCTGCACTTCGTTGCTCAAAGGAGCATTGCTGGGTTTATGAACAGCCCCAGGCGCCTGCCTCCTTTGATTTCCATTGTGGAATACAGAGCATAGGCTCTGAACTCATAAGGTGGCCTGCAATCCCTGCTTGGGGAGGCCGTCTGGGTCACTGCCAGGGGCTGGGTGAACCCCTTCTCCTGGTGCTTCTTTGCTGGATGAGGGCGAGAAGCAAGTGGCACTGTCACCTCACTGAGCTGTAGGGGCTGTAAGCAGCCAACCGCCTTGCCCTGCCCTGTCTGCCTTCTCCCATTTCCCGGTGTTTCTGCAGGGCTGTTTGGCCTGGCCATCTCTGCAGGGCTCGCCTCAGTCCTTTTTCACACTTGGCAAATTAGGGAACCGATCGCAGAGCCTGAGAGGCCTGTGGGAGTCACGCAGCAGTACAGAGCCGAAAGCCGGGCTCTTCACCTGGGAACTTCTGCAGTGCCCCGCACCCCACCCTCCTCTGAAGTTCTGCCGGGCCCCCTGATGGGGGAAGCCAGGGGCTCTATTCATTCCCTCGATTTATTTATACGCCTCAAGTCTGGAACAGCCCTCGGTGATGAGAACGCCTCGGGCAGAAAAACAGAGCTGAGACATTAGTGAAAACACAAGGGGAAAAAAAAAAACAGCAACAGGAACAGCTCCAGCCAGGAGTGCAGGATTGCCGCCACCTCGTCCTGGGGTGGATGGGAGGCGACTGCTTCACCCACACCCAACCCGCCCCGCCCCCACTCCAGTCACCCAGGACCAGGTCGTTCGCCTTATCGTTATTAACAACCCTCGTCACGTTGGGGTCAGGCACACCTGGTTGACAGCCCAGCTCTGCCCGTCCTGGCTGTGTGCCCTTGGGCGGGTCAGCGAACCTCTCCAAACTGCAGGACAGTGGGCTCTGCTCCCCAGAATAGTTGGGGGACACGGGGAATAATGCACGTGAAGCTATTAGCTGAAGGCCTGACACATTCCAGCCCCAATAAAAGTAATGAGCCTTCTTCTCTGACATTCCGAAAAGTCCTTTTTCCTACGTTTTGGCCTAGAGCAAGCAGTTAGGCTCTGGAGCGGACAGCCAGCAATGCAGTCTGGCTCCAACACTGACTGACTGCGCTGTTGGAGAGAAAGTTATATAAGCCTCTACGGTCTCATTTTCCAAATTCTTCTAGATGGATAGCAACAGCCCCTACTTCGAGGGCTGTCACCTGTTACAGGACAAGCACTCCGGGACTGTTACCGATCATTTCTATCTTCCCAACATGCCTACTTGGTGGTCAAGATTAAGTGCTGTTGTGCCCAATTTACAGATGGCGGGTGTGAGGCTCTGGGAGGTAAAGTAGTTTGATCACCGCCATACCACCGGGAAGTAGCAGGGCAGAGTCTTCTGCATTGGGCTCCCAAGTCAAAGTCAGTGCCCCTCCCATGACAGGGGCCCCAAAGCTGTTCATTCATTGTGACTCTACAGTTTTGTTGACCCTGCCTGAAACAGAACAGACTGGAAGATGCCTTGTGATAAAATCCCAGTCCACAGCTTCAGACTGATCTGGTTTCAGACCCTCTTTTTGGCTCTGTGACCTTGGCCAGAACACTCAGCCTCTCTGGGCTTCAGTTTCTCATCTTTTTGCTGTTGTTTGGGTCAAGGTCTCACTCTGTCACCCAGGCTGGAGTGCAGTGGCATGATCATGGCTCACTGCAGCCTCAGCCGCCTGGGTTCAGGTGATCCGCCTATCTCAGCCTTCTGAGTAGCTAGAACTACAGGCATGCACCACCTTAACCAGTTATGTGTGTGTGTGTGTGTGTGTGTGTGTGTGTGTGTGTGTGTGTGTGTGTGTGTGGAGATGAGGTCTCGCTATGTTGCCCAGGCTGGTCTCAAACTGCTGGGCTCAGGCAATCCTCCCGCCTCAGCCTCCCAAAGTGCCAGGATTACAGGTGTGAGCCACCTTGCCCATCCAGCCTAGTTTCTCATCTTTAACTTGGTGGGAATTGGCCTTTTCCCTGGGGGGTCATGAGGCTGGGTGTGAAAGTGAAGAACATAGCCGCTCCCTAGGAAAGGCCATGGCTCTCTCCCTGCCCTACCAGGGCATCTGTAGGCCTCTCCCCTAGTGCTTCTGGCATCAGCTTCACGCCCAGCCAGAGGGATCTGAGAGACTGGCAGGCCCTGGCATTCCAGCTGACAGAGCAGCTCTGTCACCACAGCCTGCCCAGTCTACCAGGTGCCTACTCACAGCAGCGTCCCATCACTGGGCACCAGGAACTAAGGAGGCCACGGGAGACTGAGGAGGTGGGGCTGTGAAGGGATGAGGACGGACCCAGCCCAGACCCTCCAGAGCCTGCCTGTCTCCCTCTCTGTCCTCCTCTCTTTCCCTGTCCTTCTCCCAACTTGGATCCCTCTCTCCTTCCCCTCATCCTCCCTGAAACATTCAAGGAGGCAACCCCATGGCCCCTGATAACAATCCAAAAAGGACAACCAGCATCAAAAAGGTACAAGATGATGCCTTCATTCCACGCACTCTCTTACCAAGGGGCACGGAGAAGACAGAGCTAAATGAGACACAGCCCAGCCTTGGGGCTCTCCAGAGGAAATGAAACATCAAAGACACGGACACCGCCACTGGATGCCCCACGGTCCATAAGGATCCTGGCAGCTGCCGTGCATGCGGGCCCTCATACGGGCTCCTGTTTGAGGTCATAGCTCAGGTTCAGAGAGGCCATGAGCCTCCAGGGTCACACAGCCAGTAGGGTTAGTGTTGAGATTGAGACCCAAGTCTGTCTGGACTCAAACCTTGATCCCTGTTGGGAATGTCCGAAATGTAGAGGAAATAACAACCGTGCTCTGTGAGATGCGAAATAAAAGCATGAATGAATGAGAGAATTACTTTGGGGAAGGAATCTCAAGAGCTAGATGTGGAAAGATGGTGATTATGTACGTCTACATCTGTATCTATGCCTGTGCCTGTGTCGGTCTGTTTCTACATCTATAGCTACATCTCTATCTATGTCTATCTACGTCTCTATGTCTCTGTCTCTATATCTGTCTTTGTCTCTATGCCTATGTCTCTATTTACATTTCTATCTACATCTCTATCTATGTCTCTATCTACGTCTCTATCTTTGTTTCTTGTCTCTATCTATGTCTCTGTCTCTATCTACATCTCTATCTATGTCTCTGTCTCTATGTCTCTATCTTTGTCTCTGTATCTATGACTCTATCTACATCTTTATCTCTATGCCTATGTCTCTATGTCTCTATCTACGTCTCTATCTATGTCTCTATCTGTGTCTCTATCTAGTCTCTATGTCTCTACATCTCCACGTTTCTATCTACGTCTCTATCTACATCTCTACATCTCCATCTGTGTCTCTATCTACGTCTCTATCTATGTCTCTACACCTCTATCTACATCTCTATGTCTCTGTCTCTACATCTCTATCTATGTCTCTATCTACATCCCTATCTATGTCTCTGTCTATGTCTCTATCTATGTCTCTATGTCTCTATCTACATCTCTACATCGCTATCTATGTCTCTATCTACATCTCTATCTATGTCTCTGTCTCTATGTCTCTATCTCTCTCTCTGTATCTATGACTCTATCTACATCTTTATTTCTATGCCTATGTCTCTATGTCTCTATCTCCATCTCTATGTCTCTATGTCTCTATCTATGTCTCTATCTACATCTCTATCTATGTCTCTGTCTCTATGTCTCTATCTCTGTCTCTGTATCTATGACTCTATCTACATCTTTATTTCTATGCCTATGTCTCTATGTCTCTATCTCCATCTCTATGTCTCTATGTCTCTATCTATGTCTCTATCTAGTCTCTACATCTCTACATCCCCACATTTCTATCTACGTCTCTATCTACATCTCTACATCTCCATCTATGTCTCTATCTACGTCTCTATCTACGTCTCTACATCTCTATCTACATCTCTATGTCTCTATGTCTCTATCTACATTCCTATCTATGTCTCTGTCTATGTCTCTATTTATGTCTCTACCTATGTCTCTATCTACATCCCTATCTATGTCTCTGTCTATGTCTCTATGTCTCTATGTCTCTATCTACGTCTCTGTCTCTATGTCTCTATCTTTGTCTCCGTATCTACGACTCTATCTACATCTTTATCTCTATCCTATGTCTCTATGTCTCTATCTACGTCTCTATGTCTCTATCTATGTCTCTATCTAGTCTCTATGTCTCTACATCTCCACGTTTCTATCTACGTCTTTATCTACATCTCTACATCTCTATCTACGTCTCTATGTCTCTATGTCTCTACATCTCTATGTCTCTATCTACATCCCTATCTATGTCTCTGTCTATGTCTCTATGTCTCTACCTATGTCTCTATCTACATCCCTATCTATGTCTCTGTCTATGTCTCTATCTATGTCTCTATGTCTCTATCTACATCTCTATCTATGTCTCTGTCTCTATTTTTGTCTCTGTATCTACGACTCTATCTACATCTTTATCTCTATCCTATGTCTCTATGTCTCTATCTATGTCTCTATCTAGTCTCTGTGTCTCTACATCTCCACGTTTCTATCTACATCTCTATCTACATCTCTACTTCTCCATCTATGTCTCTATCTACGTCTCTATCTACGTCTCTACATCTCTATCTACATCTCTATGTCTCTATGTCCCTACATCTCTATCTATGTCTCTATCTACATCCCTATCTGTGTCTCTGTCTATGTCTCTATCTATGTCTCTATGTCTCTATCTACATCTCTACATCGCTATCTATGTCTCTATCTACATCTCTATCTATGGCTCTATGTCTCTATGTCTCTATGTCTCTAACTACATCTCTATCTATGTCTCTGTCTACATCTCTATCTACAACTCTATCTATATTTCTATCTACATCTCTACCTATGTCTCTCCGTCTCTGTCTATTCTCTATCTATGTCTCTATCTATGTCTCTATGTCTCCATCTATGTCTCTATGTCTCTATCTATGTCTCTATCTACATCTCTATGTCTCTGTCTACATCTCTATGTCTCTGCATCTCTATCTACATCTCAATGTCTCTATGTCTCTACCTATGTCTCTCTCTATGTCTCTATCTACATCTCTATCTACATCTCTGTTTATATCTCTGTCTACATCTTTATCTATGTCTCCATCTATGTCTCTATGTCTCTATGTCTTTATCTATGTCTCTATGTCTATCTATGCCTCTATCTACATCTCTATCTACGTCTCTATCTATGTCTCTACATCTCTATTTATGTCTTTATCTACATCTCTATCTACGTCTCTATCTATATCTCTATCTACATCTCTACCTATGTTTCTACGTCTCTGTCTATTTCTCTATGTCTCTATGTCTCTATCTATATCTCCATCTACATCTCTATGTCTCTGTCTACATCTCTGTCTCTACATCTCTATCTATATCTCTATCTACATCTCTATGTCTCTATGTCTCTACCTATGTCTCTCTCTATGTCTCTATCTACATCTCTGTTTACATGTCTGTCTACATCTCTATGTCTCCATCCATGTCTCTATGTCTCTATGTCTTTATCTGTGTCTCTATCTATGTCTCTATCTACATCTCTATCTATGTCTCTATCTATGTCTCTACATCTCTATTTATGTCTTTATCTACATCTCTATCTATGTCTCTATCTACATCTCTATGTCTGTATCTCTATCTATGTCTCTATCTATGTATTTTGTCTCTCCATAATTTGTTCTCCCATCTCCCAGACTCCCTGAGCAAAATGGTCACTCCACTCTTCCCTCCAAATTGAGTTCACGCAGCTGGGGCCCAGAGTTGGCCGGTTAATCCAAAAAAGTCATTAAAGCAGGAAATAATTTAAGTAATGAACCACACACTGCCTAAACATCACATGTATCCAAACAATTTTCGATGGGGGCCTCTAAGGCCTTTCAGAATAGGTCTATTGATTGGATTCCATATTCTCTTTTTTCTATAAGCCATAGTCATAATGCATCTAACATTCATGCTTCAGGCATTGTTAAAGTGAAACAAGAAAATACAACCTGAGTGCAGAATGCTGCTGGATTTTTACAGTATTTCTCCCCCAACAATTCACAGGTCTTTCACCCACAAATAATCAGACAGAAATGCTTTTTCAAAAGCAACTGATCTTTACAGGGTCCTTCCAAAGCATTCAACTTAGTTCTCACAGAAAATAAAAGTTTTGGCAAGGCACAGTGGCTCACACCTGAAATCCTAGCACTTTGGGAGTCCAAGGCAAGAGAATCACTTGAGGCCAGGGGTTCCAGACAAACCCAGGCAACCGTAACAAGGATTCTATCTCTACAAAAAATTTAAAAATTAGCCAGGCGTGGTGGTGCATATCTGCAGTTTCAGCTACTCAGGAGGGTGAGGCAGGAGGATCACTTGAACCCAGGAGTTTAAGCCTGCAGTGAGTTACGATCGTGCCACCGTACTCCAGCCTGGGTGACAGAGCAAGACTCTGTCTCTAAATAAATAAATAAATAAACAAATACATCTTTCATTCTTTTAATTGTATTGAACTCATTACCTTAATTATGCTTTGTTAAAGACGATGTAAACCGATGACATGTGAGCACAATAAGAGAGTGGGTGTCCCTACAAAAGCTGAGGTGAATGCTCTCGAAAGTCCCCACAGAGATGAACTGTTTGCAAAAACAGTTGATTCCTGCCAAACAGGAACTTAGCTTGCAAAAGCATGAAGATGTGGATTGCCACAACCAGGGAATAACCTGCTGCCCCTGGTGCTGGGTCTGCCACCAGCATCAAGCAACAGGTTTGCAGGTGAGAAGTCGAGACAGTCAAGTGGAGGCCAGAGCAGGGCCTCACCTGTACCTACTTTCTCGATCTGAGCCCCTCAGCCATGCACAGGTAGAGTGGGGATCTGCCTGCCCTCCGGCCCACCCGTCATCCCCTTTTTGATCTCCCAGGAGGAAGAAGTGAGGCTCTAGCAAGCAAAATCCTGCAACACTGAACACTCTCTTCTCACGAGTGGGCAGGGTCGCCCATCGCAGCCCATTGTCACGGCCATCTCTTCCTCATCGCACTCTTCAGGGCTCCTGCTTCACACTGAGACAACAAGCTATAAGGGCATGTGTTTTGAGGGCATGGCAAGAGAGGAGGGCGTGAGGTCAGGAGGATGAAGTCTTCCACACGGGCTGGGAAAGCTCATATTGCCTGTGATGGCTCCGGAAGGAGAATTCCAGACACATTCAGACCGACTGCAGGGAGACTGCCTCTGAGAAACCAAACTGTTCTAGCTGCTTGAATCAAACGAAAACTACCATCTGCCTTGAGGAGTTCTGATTGCTTTTGTTCGATCCAATGCTTGGCAGCAGAACACGTAGAGTGGAAAAAGCCATGGCTTTGGTGCCATCCAGATCGGGGTAGAAATTCATCACTCTCCCAATGTATATTATGGGTGGCTTTGGATATGTGATTTTTTTTTTTAAGTGGGATCTCACTCTGTTGCCCAGGCTGGAGTGCAGTGGCACGATCACGGCTCATTGCAGCCTCAACCTCCTAGGCTCTGGTGATCCTTCTGACTCAGCCTCTTGAGTAACTGGGTCAATAGGTACATGCCACCATGCCAGGCAAATTTTAAAATTTTTTTGGAAGAGACAAGGTCCCGCTATGTTGCCCAGGCTGGTCTCAAACTCCTGGGCTCAAACAACCCTCCCACTTCAGCCTCCCAAACTGTTAGGATTACAGGAGTGAGCCACCATGCCCGGCCCTGGATATGCGACTTAACATCTCTGTCTCTACATATTTCCACATAAAATGGAAGTAAATTGTGACACATTTTTCATGGACTATAAGGAGAATCAAATGCATTCAGGGTGTAAAGCTAGTGCCTGACACATAGGTATTCCACAAAGGCTGCCAACCAGTAGTTAGTAGTCGTATTTTATTTGTGACCTATAAACTGCCATCTATTGATGTATAAGTCCTACAAGAATCAAGAGTGCTGTAACTCTGGGGTGGAAAGTCCAGGAACTTGGAGGGATTAAAACAAAGATATTTATCCATGTCAATTCAACAAGACTTTTCTGAACTCCCCTGGATGTGATGGGCCCTGGGAATTTGGAAGGAGCCTCCAGAGTTTTCTGTGCTCCCCCCTGAAAACACACCCACATTTAAGCAGACAGTCCCCATCACCAAAGGGGGGGTCTCCCCGCTTGTGTAGGAGCTCTCAAGAGCTGAGTTAAACAGACATTCCACGCTGGGCCCTGAAGGCTTCGAGCCCAGTGCTGGGCATCGGTGAGTCTTGAATGAGCTCTCCTCCAGGAACAAGCATCCACCCCCGCCTCGGGCTCTCTGCCCATGCGTGAGGCTGCCAGCCCATCTGTGTCCTTGAGAACATGCTGGGCTCCTGACCCAAGCAACAGCTGGTCTACTACCTGCTGCCCCCGACCCGGCGCCTGTCCAACTCCTGAGACAGTGAGGCCAGAGAGAGAATCTGAGGACTGGGGAGGATCATGGAACTCAGCCAGGGCATGGCGTGCACAACTCGCCGGACCTGGAGCCAGAAAAGGGCTTGAATCTCAACGAGCTTGGCCCTTTACCAGCTGTAGGGGTTGAGGCAGTCACTTTTCACCCTAAGCCTCAGTTTTCTTATCTGTGAAATAGGGATAATAGATGTCTACCTCACAGGGCCATTGTAGGGATTGTGTAGGATATTAAGACACGCTATTAAGACGCGTGATTGGAAATGACAAGACACTCATCTCACGGAAAGTTAAAACAAAAAAGCAACGAGAAGAGAATTTATCGGTTCAAAGTGTTACTGAAAAGTTTACGAACAGATCTAGCTTCACATAGCTGAAATTAGGTGCTCAAACAACTTTATCAGAAATCTCTCTCTCTCTTCCCCCTTCTCTCTCTCTCTCTCTCTCTCTCTCTCTCTCTCTCTCTCTCTCAGCAGCTCTAATGTCCTCCAGGATGGCTTTATTTTCAGATAAACCTTCCCTTCAAGGTAACAAGCTGACCACCAGCAGCTCTAAGTTCTCTTTTATGGAGAGTGTTCTTTCCCAATCATCTTAAGACTGGCCCTCACAGGCCCTGATTGGACCAGTTTAGGTTATGCTAGGTTAAGCGTTTACTCCTCACCCAATCACTGTGCCCAGGAAGATACCATATTCCCATTGGTAAGTGGCGGGTCACGCGATTCCCACTGGCCAAGCTTGGGTCATGTGTCCGTGTTCGGAATCCTGGATTCCAAAGTGGCTCAACGCTACCCAGCTAACAGGGAAAGACGCGTCTAAAGGACCACTGCCATCAAAACTGTCACATCATAATTGACATATCATTGTCACCATCACCATCACGGGCGAGTGATAAATTGTACCTATATGTTCCCATGACCGACTGTTCCCCATGGGCCTCTTCTATAGCCTTCTGTACTTAGGAGTCTTCTGGTACTCAGACAGGGTCTCTAAGAGCCCGAGGTTTCCCTGCTTGCCCACCCTCTGGGGTGGTTCAGACATACCCCCATCCCTTCTCTGTGTTCTGACATGGATCTCCTCCGGACGTGGCCTCTGTTCCCCCCAGCATCAGGCTCCAGCCTTCACTCTCCTCATTTCCACGTAGCTGTGGCCTCCTGATCATTGCTATTTGAAGACCCAATTCTGCTCCAGTCATGGGCAAAAGCAGGGTGGTGGGAAGAACTTCAGCCCCCTTCTCTAAGGCTCACCATGTGCTGTCCCCCACCTTTGGCCCTGAAATTGGGAACTGTTTTCATCCCTGGAATTGTATCCTTGGCCCTATCTCCTGAGTCCCTACATGGCTATCTGCACTGAATATGTATGGCAGCAAACTTTGGGGTGAAAAGGTGAACCTCAGCCAAAAAATAAATAAATAAAAGGAATTTATTGGCTGTTGAACATAAAAATTCAGAAGCAGTCCAGGCTTCAGACAAAGATATATCCAGCAGTAGTTCAATGACGTCACTAAGGATCTGGTTCCTTTCTCTCTGTTAGCTCTGTCTTCTGCAATGTTCATGTTATCCTAAGGCTGTTTCACTGGTAGGTAGCTTCAAGTAGATCTCAGAGCTCTGTATTTCCAATGTTATGTCTAGCAGGAAATAATAGCTCTTTATCCCAAGATTCTTAGTATAATTTTAACAGATTCACTCTTATTAGATCAGCATAGGTCCCATTCTCGGCTGGTTTAAGAGGCCCTTGGTGGGATCGATCCCAAGTAAATCACCAATGTAGAAGAGATGGTTTCCTCAGGGAAATGCAGGAACCTATTACCACTAAGGAAAGGGGAAGGTTCCTGGCCAAGAGTCAAAAGATGTCCATTATCAGATATTTAAGAGTCATGTTCCAATTGTACCTGGAGGGAAGCCCAAGATTTGCCTCCGTTCTCAGGGACACCCTGTTCTCTCTACTCACTCAAACTCTCTTTTGGAATTGAGAGGTGATTCATTGAAATCTTCATCTTGGGGCTGGGTAAGGAGTGTATTGGAGTGGTTTGTACTATTCTTGCAAACCCTCTGTGAGCCTGAGATTGCTTCCAAGTAAAAAAAACTTTCAAAAGTAATGTGAACTAAATAAACACCATTTGCCCCTATAGGTAAGATTCACATAAACTTGTTAATTGTCTCATCTTTGCTACAGGGATGATGGGAAAAGGGGAGAATTCACTCAGGTTGACTGAGACTTTAGAAACACCAGTCTGGGAAGGAAGCTTTGGGCTTTGAGTGGTTGAATGTGCATAAAGCAACACACGTTCAAGGAGATCTCTAAAATAAGCACCTCCAAATCGGGACCAAATGTGACATGATCAGAATCTTATCTTCTATCTCCATTATCCCATTTCCCAACTGTCAGGGTGAAATCCTTTGAGCAATCACCCTGAGCTTGCCTCATTACGTAGGGCGAGGGGGAGCATAAGGTCTTTTTGGCCCCCTGGTCTCTAGATCAAGAGGCGTGGTACCCAAGCAACCATACCCAAGGCCCTGCCCTGAGAAGTTTCAGTTACTGCTCAACCTGACTTAGGTGACAAAATGCTAGACCCTGATTCTGTACTTGATGGGATTTGGGGTAAGAATTTGTGAGTATATTTTGCACATGGGAAAAACATAAGTATTGTATGGCCGGGGGTCGACCATAGTCATTTTAAAACATGTCTCCAAAATTATTTGACATCGCTTTCAGAGGGATGCACCCACCTCCCTTGAATAAGAGACAAACTTAGAGACTGGTCAACCAGTAGAGTAAGGCAAGGGAAGTTTTTTTTTTTCCTGCATCACTTCACATACTTGTCTTTTATTACTGGTGAGAAGACTTCAAATGGACTCTCTGTCAATTTTCAAGTATACCATTCAATGAACATATTGTTACCAACTACAGCCACTGTGTTGTGCAATGGATCCCTTGAGTTCATTCTTCCTGTCCACTATTTGACTTCTGAGGCTAGATGAGAGTGGACCATGCAGCTTCTGCCTGTTTTGTTTGTTTGTTTTGAGGTGCTCACTCTTGGAATCCAGCCAAGAGGAAGACAGCCAGACTGTGGAGAGTCTCCCAGGGAGAGGCTCGGGTGGAGAAGAATGAAGGCACCCTCGCCCCCTTCTCAGCCCCACTGGGCTCCCAGCTGAGAGCCAGCACCACCTTGCCCCATGCAAGTGAACAGCCTTGAAAGTGGATCCGCCAGGCCCCATGGAGCAGAGACTAGCCTTCCCCCTCAGCCCCTGCCCAGACAGCAGGTTTGTGAGCCAGGGGGAGACTGCTGTTTGTTCAAGGCACTAAGCTCTGAGGTGGCTTATTACATAGCCAAAGTAACTGGAGCACCATGCAAGCCGATGCAAAAGCACTTCAAAGAGAATAATTTTGATCTCAAGGCATTAAGAGACACCCTTGTGAAAAATGTTAACGTCCGTGGATATCTGGGCAAAAAGGATCCTTCTGACAAATAATGTATTACAAAAATCATATGACAAAGAAAGGCGGCAGAAATGAGCTGTCCAACAAATTTACCGGAAAAAAAATATACACCTTCAAAATTACCAGCACTTAATTTAATTCTTATCTGTCCTTAAAATCAACACATAGTTTCAGTGATGACCCATGTTTTGCTAAACACAGGATATCATTCATTTTGTCTCGTATTTTTAACTCTTGATAAAATCCAAGTCAAATCTACTCACCTGACTTCGTGCCAAAACTTTAATCCCCTACTCCAAGTTGTTCATATGAGTAGGATTTTATGTTTCTGGTTCCCAGCTAATCTTAGGAAACTTTATTAGTCAGTGTTCTCCAGAGAAACAGAACATATTTGTGTGTGTGTGTGTGTGTGTGTGTGTGTGTGTGTGTGTGTGTGTGTGTGTATAAATGTGTTTGTGTGTATATATATACACACATATATATATAGGTTTTGTTTCTCTGGAAACCACACACACACATATATATCCATATAAATGAAGGGATTTATTATAAGGTTTTGGCTCACACAGTGATAAAGACTGAGAAGTCCCGCTATCTGCCATCTGCAAGCTGGAGACCCAGAAAAGTTGGTGATGTTGTCAAAAGACTGAGGACCGGAAAGCGCATAGTGGAGGTTTCAGTCAGCCTAATGGCCTGAGAACAAAGACTGCCAAGGGCAGAAGACCGCCACTTGAGCTCTGGCAGCCAAGCAGAATTCATTTACCCTCTCCCCACTCTTTTGTTCTATTCAGGCCCTCAATGGATGAACTGGTGCCCACCCACACGGGGGAGGGCCACCTGCAGTGCTTGGTCCACAAACTCAAATGCTAATCGCTTCCAGAAACACCTTCACAGACACACCCAGAAATAACGTCTACCGATTTGTCCGGGCGTCCTAAGGCTTTGTCAAGTTGACACATCAAACCAACCATCACGGAAACCTATATCCTCTTCTATGTGCCTGGCCCATGGCCTGGCCTTGTGGTGTCCTTTGGCTGTGGTACTCGGCTCTCGGGCTTTTCTTTTTTCTTTTTTTTTTTTTTTTTTTTGAGTTGGATTCTCACTCCGTCTCCCAGGCTGGATGCAGTGGCATGCTCCCGGCCACCGCAGCCTCGACCTGCTAGGCTCTGGCGATTCTTCCGGCTCAGCCTTCCAAGTAGCTGGAACTACAGGCGCGTGCTACCACGCCCGGCTCATTTTTGATTTATTGTAGAGATGAGGTCTCACCAAGTTGCCCGGGCAGGTCTCGAACCCGCAGACTCAGGCAATCCACTCACCTCGGCCTCCCAAAGCACAGGATTACAGGCTAAGCCACCGAGCCCGGCTTCGGGCTCTTCTTTCTCCCCCAGTTTGCCCACCCTCCAATAGATGCCCAAGCCCCACTTGCACCTGCTGAGAGAGAGCATGGAAGCCAGCCGCCCCATTCCACAGCGCTGACCCAGCCCGCCACAGCCCACCCAGCCCAGCATGACACCTCCCATCGCCACCTCCGGCATTCTTCCTCCTCCCTTGGCTATCCTTGGCTCTCCTCTTCAATCCACATGTATACTTGGATTGCATCAACCTCTTCCAGGAAATAGCGTGGACCAATTACACCCAGTCCCCAACGCCAAGCCATGATGCTGAAATTTCTGTCAGATTGGCTCCAGTTATCACAAAGAGAAACAAGCAGCTATTAACGAGGCCAGAGTCAAGGACACCGAACACAAGTTGAATAGCTCTTATCTGAAATGCTTGGGACTAGAGTGTTTCAGATTTCTTTTTTCAGATTTTGGAATACTTGCTTTATACTTACAAATTAAACTTCCCACATCTGAAAATCTGAGATCCAAAATGTCCCCTGAGAGCACTTCTTTTGAGCATTATGTCGGAGCTCAAAAAGTTTTGAATTTCGGAGCATTTTTTACTTAGGATTTTTAGATTTGGGAGGCTTAACCTGTATTGACAAACTTCACTCTGCCCTGGGGCTGGTCCTGGGACAGGAGGCTTACAGACAGGACTTCACATTAAGAAATTCCAAATTTGGGGCTGGGCGTGGTGGTCCATGCTTATACTCCCAGCACTTTGGGAGGCCTAGGTGAGAGGATTGCCTGAGCTCATGGGATCAAGACCAACCTGGGTACTTGGTGAGACCTCATCTCTACAATAAATCAAAAAATTAGCCAAGCGTGGTGGCACGCGCCTATAGTTTCAGCTACTTGAAAGGTTGAGGTAGAAGGATCACCTGTCCAGCAAGGCTGCGGTGGCCATGAGTGTGCCACTGCACGCCAGCCTGGGCAGCAGAGTGAGACTCTGACTCAAAAAAAATAAAATAAAATGAAAAGAAAGAAATTCCACATCCAAACTTTAAAAAAAAGACTTGGGGTTGCAGAACCCACAATCTAGCAGTTAGTGTTCATTACGCATACAGCAACAGAAAGTTCAACTCAAACTGGTTTAAACAGGAAAAGAAATTTACTGCCTGATATAATTGAACAGGCAGAGTTAGTTCTAGCTTCAGGTAACACTTAATCTAGACACTCAAATGATGCCACCAAGAATCCAGTTTGATTCTATCTCTCCTTTCTGTCTTTTACCACAAAACCCTCATCCTAAAAGTCCCACCTGAAACCAGAGCTTCCCTCCTAGTCATAGGACATCTCCATCAGTATCTCCAGGGGTTACACAAGCCCGTCTCCCAGCAGCTCACTAAAGTCTCAGAATTGAGTCTTACTGGTCTTTGTTGGCCGACTTGGATTTCAGCTTCAGCTGATTCCTCCTGACATCTCTGCCATCAAAAGGATGAGAGACACCGGTTGGTTTAAGTGAATTGGGTCCATTGTCTGTGGGTGAAGTCAATAATAAACAACCCCCATGGGTGAGAAATGCAAGACGTTCCTAGAAAGGAGAAAATGGATGTGAGGCTAGAAATGGAGTCCAGACCCCAAGTTCCACATGCTTCCTGGATGGAGGATTCATTAGGCTGCTTAACTGTCCTGGGGATGCTCGTAATAATGCTTGTCTGCCTAAGCAGCCTGTAATCCCGTGCTTTGGAAGGCTGAGGTGAGTGGATTGCCTGAGCCCACGGGTTCAAGACCCGCCTGGGCAACTTGGCGAGACCTCATCTCTACAATAAATCAACAAAAACTAGCCGGGCGTGGTAGCGCTCGCCTGTAGTTCCAGCTACTTGGAAGGCTGAGGCGGAAGGATCGCCGGAGCCCAGCAGGTCGAGGCTGCGGTGGCCGGGAGCGGCCACTGCACTCCAGTCTGAGTGACAGAGTGAGACTCCAACTCAAAATATATATATTTACTTTATCTTTTAGAACAGTTTTAGGATCACAGCAAGACTGGTGGAAGGTACAGAGAGATTTTGCACATCCCCTTGTCCCCACCCATGTCCCCTCCCTCCCTAGCAACTTCCTTCACCAGAGAGGACATCTGTCACAGTGGATGAGCCTGCATCGACACATCTCGGTCACCCAAAGCCCAAAGTTGACATGACTCTTAATGCGGTACATTCTATGGGTTTGGACCAAAGTATGATGATACAAGTCCACCATTGTAGTGTCACACAGAGAAGTGTCAGTGTCCTAAACATCCCCTGCGCTCCACCCACTCATCCCCCTCCCCGCCCCCAAACACCTGGCAACCCTGGGGTCTTTTCACTGTCTCCATAGTTTTGCCTTTTCCAGGATGTCCTATACGTGGGATGATGCAATACACAGTGTTTTCAGATTGGCTTCTCAAGTTCAGTCACATGCATTTGTGTTTCCTTCATATCAATGCATGGCTTGACAGCGCGTTCTTTTTAGCACGGAATGGTGCCTATTGTCTAGGTGTTCCGCTGTTTATTTATCCCCTCCCTACTGAAGGCCACCTTGGCTGCTTCCAAGCTTCTGCAAAATTTTGAATAAAGCTGCTATCAACATCTGAGTGAAGGTTTTTGTGTGAATGTATATCTACACACACACCTTTTGACAGTTCTTTTTCCTCCGTTACCCCCTGGAGCCTCACATTTTCTCTGCAGGGTAAACACTAGTAACTCCAAGGTCTGGATGAGCAAACGGAGGTTCTGGCCACAAATACGTAACTGGTCAATGACAGAGACGGGACTTGGACTCCCCAATTTTATATTTTTTCTTTTCTTTTTTTTTTTTTTTGAGTTGGAGTCTCACTCCATCGCCTTGGCTGGAGTCCAGTGGCATGCTCACGGCCACCCCAGTGTTGATCGGCTGGGCTCCAGCGATCCTTCCGCCTCAGCCTTCCAAGGAGCTGGAACTACAGGCGTGTGCTACCATGCCCGGCTAATTTTTTGACTTATTGTAGAGACGAAGTCTCACCAAGTTGCTGGGGCTGGTCTCAAGCCCACGGGTTCAGGCAATCCACTCGCCTCCACTTCCCAAAGTGCTGGGATTATAGGGTGAGCCACCAAGCCCAGCCTATATCTTTTCTTGACACTGTGTCCAACATCTTAGGAAATGAGTTTCTAGAAAAATAAACTTAGGCCGGGCTCAGTGGCTCAGCCTGTAATCCCAGCACTTTGAGAGGCCGAGGTGGGTGGATTGCCTGAGCCCGCGGGTTCGAGACCCGCCTGGGTAACTTGGCGAGACCTCATCTCTACGATAAATAAAAAATTAGCCGGGCGTGGTGGCGCGCGCCTGTAGTTCCAACTACTCGGAAGACTGAGGCAGAAGGATCACCGGAGCCCAGCAGGTCGACACTGGGGTGGCCGTGAGCGTGCCACTGCACTCCAGCCGGGGCGACGGAGTGAGACTCTAACTCAAAAAAAAAAGAACAAGAAACTCAAAACTGCTCCCAAAATGGCCATGCACAGACTGGTCTCCACGTAGTACAAATATGTGCTGACCAGGACAGCCTGCCCCATGCTGTCCTCCGTCTGGACTCCCTGAATCCCATCATTGGTGAGTCTAGCTGATGGCACGGACTACCTTCAGGCCCCTGACAGTGCAGTTATCTCCCACTGGGCAGAGCCCTTGGTGGTAAACCAGCGCTAACTAGACTCTATGTCCCTCGCGCCCCCCTTCCCTCTGCTCGTTCCCTTCCTCACCCAGAGTGGACTGAATCCCTCCTACCCCCTGGCGTCTCCACACAGCCTCCTTGCCTCCCTTCCTCAGATCCCTGCCCTAGTCACTTTGCCCTCCCACCACCTGCGTTCTTCACAGTCCCTCAGACATGCTGGACTCACTCCTGCCTCGTGGAGGTCCCGCGGTTCCTGGCCCTCACCCACACTACCTCCTCCCTCGTGTCCTTCAAATTTCCACTTCAATGTCACCCTGTAGCCAGGCACGGTAATCCCAGCATCTTGGGAGGTCGAGGCAAGAGGATTGCTTGAGCCCAGGAGTTTGAGACCGGACTAGGCAACATAGCGAGACCTCGTCACGACAAAAATAAAACTTAGCCCAGCGTGGTGGTGCACACCTGTATCCCCAGCGACTTGGGAGACTGAGGGGGAAGGATTGCCAGAGCCCAGGAGGTCTAGGCTGCGATGAGCCATGATTGTGCTACTGCACTCCAGACTGGGTGACAGTGAGACGACCAACTCAGGGAAAAAAGTCCCTTTATAAGTGAAAGTGTCTCTGACACCTCAGGGGAAAAAAATGTGCCAGTACTTCCAGCACCATCTCTGTTTTAATTTTTTCCATAGCAATGATCACAACAACTTCTTAGACATTTACATTTCTGTTGTATGTCCCCTTGTCCCATGAGGTGATGAGCACCTCACAAGCAGGGCTTTGTGTCTGTGCTGAGCACGATGGAATTCTAAGTATCTGAAACTGTTCTTGGCACCTAGTAGGTACTGAATAAATATTTGTTGAAATGGTGAATCCATCAAGACTGTCAGTTAGCTAGATTCTCTAGGCTTTGGGGTTTTCTAGACATGGGCGACACCAGACCAAGTGCTCGCCTGTGTCAGGAGACCCAGTGAGCCCTGCCAGGGCCATCCTTGACATACCATCTCCCCTTGAGATGCCCTTTCCCTCCCCCAGAACCGTGGTGGGGCAGGTGATACACGGCACTCCACTCACTCCAAAGAAAACTCTTCCTCCTTCTCTCTCTAACTTCAACTTTTTACGCCCTCAGGGCTGGCCAAAGCTGTTTCAGAATCAATTAGTGTATCATTCAAGGGTAGACCGGCACCTCCCTCTGCCCGAGGGTGCTTGGCGGCTACGTTTTAGTTCAAACTTCATGACTTCAGCTGACACTGAGATAGAAATAGTCCACTAACACACTGCTACATGTACGTCTTGTCAGTGAAGGTTCACAAGGCTCCTGTAGCGCAAATGTTCTTATCTCCTTTTTTCAGATAGAGAAACTGAGGCTCAAGGTTATTCCTCTCTCATCTCTGAGACTGGATACACGGATAAACGCTCACAGTGCTTGTCCCTCAGTTGCCCCAAAGAGCTACGGTTATTGCCGTCCCCGGCCCCCAGAGGTCACCCCCTAGACCAGGAGTCAGGGTCTCCTCGTGTGCTGCTTTCTCAGCAGGGCTCCACCTCCCACCCAGGGGATGTCATCAGACCATCCCTTACTCCCAACCAGGCAGCCTCCCGAGGAGCTGCAGACCCTGATTAGCAGAGCTCTCACCCGTCGCTGCAGTACGCAGCTTGGAGAGGAGATAAATGGATGTGATTATCGGCCCCAAACGAGGTTTAGGGATTATCGGAGGATTTTCTCTATCCTGCGGCAGTCACAGAGGAGAGGGAAAGGGCTGTGATTTCAGAGCCTGGGGGAGGGGACCAAGCCCCTGCGTGACTTGACTCTCACAAAGCTTGAGAGTCAAGTGGAGCTGGGTTTGAACCCAAGCTCTGTGTTCTTGGGCAAGTCATTTCACCTCTCTGAGCTGTTTCTTCCTCTGCATAAGGGAGTAGAGACATGCAAAGGCCTGTTCTTCTTTCCCATCAGAAGAGGATCACTCTCTAAAATTCTGGTTTGAAGGAGTTTATACGCATTCATTGAAAAAAAGAAAGAAAGAAAGAAAAAGAAATATTAAATGCAAGCACTTTCCACGTATTACCATTTAATCTTCTCAATACTGCGAAGCAGTTCTATTTTATTCTCATTTTACATAGGAAGAAACTTAGTTTCAAGTGGCTTGTCCAATGTCACAAAGTTGCTGAGGGCCAAGACCAGGCCTAGAACTTGGGTCTAAGTCCTCCAAAGTCAATATTTAAGCCCTCTGTTAAATATCTCAACTGCGCCCACCATGATTTCTATATAGCATATTCTGAAGTGGGTTTGAAGTGGCTTCACTAGAGTAATTTTTTGTCATCCAATGGAACTACCTTTGTGAGTACTTTCTACACTACTCTGAGTTCCCATTTCTTCATTCACTGTGGGTGATAAGGCTTCCCTTCAAATGGCTGTTCTGAGGATCGAGTGAGATATAATAAATGTTCAGAAAGTATCAGTGTTCCTTCTTTCCACCTCAAAAAATGATATAAATCGATTTGCTGAAATTATGGCAACAGGGATTTAAAACAACAATAAAAATAGGAAAATAAGTCAGGTGCAAAATTGATAATGTTAGAAACTGTCTTTCTACCTACTCAGTGTGTCACAGAATGCTAGCATTTTTGAGATGCTGTGCATTGCACTGAAGCTCAAGCTGGATGACATGGAAATTAGCATGGAGAGGGTGTCATTCTCCTGGATTCCACAAACATGCACTGAGCCATTTTTTTTCCCAGTACTAAGGGTGCTGTGGTCCAAATGTGTCCTCTAAAATGCATGTGCTGAAGACTCAATCCCGTTGAAGCAGCAGTGGCAGGTAGGGCTTTTTGGGAGGTGTTTAGGTCATGAGGCTCTGCCCTCACAAGTGGATTAATGCTGACTTACAAAGGGCTTGTAGGAATGGTTCTCCCTCTCCTGCCACATGAGGACAGAGCTCATGTCCTTCTGTCCTTCTGCCTCTGCTGTGTGAGGAAGCAGCAAAGAGGCCTTCAACATGCGGCAGTGCTTTGATCTTGGACTTCTCAGCCTCCAGAACCATGAGAAAATAAGTTTCTGATCTTTATAAATTCCTCAGTCTCAGGTATTTTGTTATAGAAGCACAAAACAGACCAAGATGGTTAGGTTCAGAGATGGCAAAAACAGGCACAGCCCTTATGTCCACAGAGATCATTTCCCAGTGAAAGAATCAGAAAATAAGCATAAATAAGATGTTTCAAAGAGCAGCAGGTGTTGTCAAAAATAAAGCAAGGTTGGTCAGACATGGTGGCTCACACCTGTAATTCCAGCACTTTGAGAGTCCAAGACAGGAGGATTGCTTGAGCCTAAGAGTTAGAGACCAGCCTGGGCAACAGAGTGAAACTCTGCAAAAAGTAAAAAAAATTAGCCTGGCACGGTGGCACATGCCTGCATCCCCAGCTTCTCAGGAAGGATTGCCTGAGCCCAGGATGTCGAGGCTGTAGTGAGCTATGATCATGTCACTGCACTTGAGCCTGGGTAACAGAGTGAGACCCCCTAACTCGAAACAAACAAACAAATAAATAAAGATCATGATATGGGTGAGGAGAGGCTATTTTAGAGAAGGCGGGTAGGTCAACCTTCGCTGGGGGCAAAAAAAGTTTTTACAAAGGTCAGGATACCAAGGAAGAAGAACTGAGGCTCAGAGCTGAGGATGAGAGGTGCATATTCAAGATACGGAAAGAAACTCTGAGGCTGGTATGGAGGGAGTGTCAGGGTAAGTGGGAGAATGATAGGATAGCTAGGACCAGATCATGTAGAACCTTGAACATCGTGGCAGGAAGTTTGGACTTTATGGTAAGTTCAACAGAAAAGATACCAGTAGAAGGTCTTAGCGGGAGGCTAGTAACCTGATGTTTCATACTTTCTGAACGACATTGGCCCCGCACGAACATGGTGCTGTGGTTGGGATGGGGTTTGTCCCCAAGAAGACACATGATGAAATTGATCAGCCGGGCTCGGTGGCTCAGCCTGTAATCCCGTGCTTTGGCAGGCTGAGGTGAGTGAATTGCCTGAGCCTGAGGGTTCGAGATCCGCCTGGGCAACTTGGTGAGACCTCATCTCTACAATAAATCAAAAAAATAGCCGAGCGTGGTAGCATGCACCTGTAATTCCAACTACTTGGAAGGCTGAGGCAGAAGGATCGCCAGAGCCTAGCAGTGGCCAGGAGCGTGCCACTGCACTCCAGTCTGGGCGACAGAGTGAGACTCCAACTCAAAAAAAAAAAGAAATCGATCTTCAGTGTGGAGGTGCTGGGAGGCGGGGCCTTGCAGGGGGCGTTTAAGGTCATGGGGGGGAAATCCCTCAAGAATAGATCAATGTCCTCCCACAGGGGTATGTTCTTGCTCTTGTGGGAATTAATTTTTCCCCCAGAGAACAGGTTGCTTAAGAGCCTGGCTCCCTTGGTTTCTCTCTCATGCCTTCTCTCCACATGTGATCTCTTTGTGCACATCCGCGCCCCTTCCACTTTCTGCCATGAGTTGGAACAGCACGAATCCCTAACCAAATGCAGCTCCCTAGTCTCGGACTTTCCAGTCTCCAAAATCATTGGCCAAATCAACCTCTTTTCTGCATAACTTGCCCAGCCTAGATGTTCTGTTACAGCAGCACAAAAATAGACTAAGACATATATACACCTGATTTATGAAAAAGAGCCTGAAAACCACAGGTGGCAAATGGTGTTTTTTTAAAATAAACAATGTCTTGTCAACAAAGTAACCATATGGGTTTAAAAATAATAATAACCCTCAGCCTGTAATCCCAGCGCTTTGGGAGGCTGAGGTGAGTGGATTGCCTGAGCCCGCGGTTTCGAGACCCACCTGGGCAACTTGGCAAGACCTCATCTCTACAATAAATTTAAAAAATCAGCCGGGCGTGGTAGCGCGTGCCTGTAATTCCGGCTACTTGGAAGGCTGAGGTGGAAGGATCACCGGAGTTCAGCAGGTCGAGGCTGTGGTGGCCGGGAGCGGCCACTGCACTCCAGTCTGGGCAACAGAGTGAGACTCCAACTCAAAATAATAATAATAACAATAATAATAACAACCTATACTTTACACCATGCACTAAAATCAACTCTATGTGGACCATAAATTGATAAGTAAAGGTAAAGCAATAAGGATTCTAAAAGGTAAAAAAACAAGATGTTTTCCTGATCATGGATAGGCAAAAATGTCTTAGAACATAAAAGGTGCTTTAATAATAGACAAATGGGACGTCAGTAATTTGAAACTTTTGCTCATCAAAAGACACCACTAACAGAGGGAAATTGGCAAGTCACGAACTGGAAGAAGATATTTATAGTACGTCTAATCTCAAATGATCCCTATCCAGAATCTAGTTTTTAAACGTTCGACAAATCAAGAAAAAAACAGATATTACAATGGAAAAACTGACACAGTCATGAGCAGGCACTCCACAAAAGTTTTCCAAGTAATCATTAACACATGAAAATGTACTTCACTAATCACCACGTAAATTCAGATAAAAACCTCCAATGGGCCGGGCTCGGTGGCTCAGCCTGTAATCCCGCGCCTTTGGGAAGCTGAGGTGAGTGGATTGCCTGAGCCCGCGGATTCGAGATCCCCCGCCTGGGCAGCGAGACCTCATCTCCACAATAAATCAAAAAATTAGCTGGGCATGGTAGCGCACGCCTGTAATTCCAGCTACTCGGAAGGCTGAGGCGGAAGAATCGCCAGAGCCCAGCAGGCGAGGCTGCGGTGGCCAGGAGCAGCCACTGCACTCCAGTCTGGGCGACAGAGTGAGACTCCAACTCAAAGCAAAACAAAACAAAAAACCTCCAATGGTTCACAGAATGGCTAAAAGCAGATTGACAATACCAAGTGTTGGTGAGAATATGGAGCAACCAGAACTCTCATACACAGCTTATTGGAGAGAAATTGGTGTCTCCACTTTGAGGAACTGTTTGGCTGTCCACTGAAGCTAAGTACATGCACACCTTACCCAGAAATTGCCTCCCTAGGGATATTACTCACCAAAATGCATATATATATAAATAAACACACACACACACACACACACACACACACACACACACACACCCCTTGGAAACAATCCAAAAATCCATCAACAAATTGAAGTATATTCGCACAGTGGAATGCTATACACCAAGGAAAAGTCACATTTTTGACCCAGACAGCAATATGAATGAATTTTACAAGCATAATATTGAGAAGAAGAAGAAAAAGAAGAAGCCAAGTGCAAAAGAGTATACGGTGTATGATTCCATTTTACAAAGTTCAAAAATCAGCAAAATTAGTCTATAGTGTCAAATGTCAAAATTGTTGCTACTTTAGAGGAAGCTATCTGGGTGTCAAGACAGGGACTGAACGTTCTGTTCCATTACCTGGGTGTTGGTTATTCAGTTGTGTTCACTTTGTGACAACCAAGCTCTGCACATGATTTGTGTTCTTTTCCGTATGGGACACATATTTTACAAATCATTTGAGAAGTAAGAATGGGAGCAGAGAGACCAATTAAGAGGATGTGGTGGTAGTCCAGGCAGGAGATTATGGTGATGTCGAATAGAGGGGATGTGGTGGGAGGGACCGAAGCGGACTAATTTAGGATGCATTTTGCTGAAAGAGCTTAAGTGACTTGCTGAGAGATTGGATGCTAGGGAAAGGAATCATTCATCTGTGACCCCTGGATTTAGACACAAGCAGCTGGGCCAACGGTGGAGCAGATGTGGAAGATCAGGAAAGAAACCAGCATCATTCAGAAGCACTCATACATTCCTTCATTTATTTTCCTCAACAATCTTTTGGTAGCTATTTTGATCCCCACTTTACAGAAGCGGAAACTGAGGCTTGCTGAAATAGAATTATTTGCACAGGGTTATACAAGTCTGGAAGGGGAAAAGTCTGAGAAGTAGTCAGGTGTCGTGTTGGAGTCCTCAGACTTTAGAATAAAGCAGGTGAGATTTGAAGCCACCTCTGTCAGAGCACAACCTTGTACAAATATCTTTACGTCTTTCCTCATCTTTAGAGTAAGAATGGGAGTCATACCTACCTTATAAGGTTAATATATGTCAAGGGATGTAAAGGGCCCTGACAAGGTCTGCTCTCTGTAAGTCAGTCAGCGTCAGGTCTATGTAAACCTCCCAGAGGGGTGGAGAGACAGACGGTGGATTTTCGCCTGCGTGCCAAGACTGTTTCATTAACATGTTGATTGCCCTTTAAAACATGGGAGCAAAATGATGGCATATAATGTTATTGCTGCATAATAGAGACCATCAGGACCAAAGTCCAGGAGCCAAAAGACATAAAGCACATTCAAAAGAGGGAGTCCTGGCTCAGCCGGGTGATGGCCGCCAAGGTGCCAATATGCTTTTCTGTATATTGGAAAGGAAAGCCGCTACAATTATCAGCAGCTATTTTGAAGAGCTGAATTCCAGTCTCCTCGAAGTGATTGGAGATGGGGGTAATAGATTTTGAGCTTCTAGAGTCCGTAGTCCAAAGAGTTGTGCACTCCTCGATGAAATGATACTCCATCTCATGGCTCTTACTTGAATGACTGCAGGAGCAACTAAACTAGTCTCCCCCTGTATTCAGTGTCTTGTCTTCCTCTTCAACAAATACTTACCAAGCACCTACATTGACCCAGGCTCTCTGCTTGGTACTAGGAGACAACAAGGCCAAGGCCACAGGCATGGTACATTACGGGAGCCTCAGGTCCACAGGCCTAACCTTAGTAGAAAGCACTTGGCCAGTCTTGACGTATTGGCCCAGCTCCGATGCTGTGGAGATGATCAAGGTGAATGGCTATTGTTAAAGCCGTTGGCCAATGTCTCTCCACTGCCTGCAGGGTAGACACGTGGTAGCCAAGTCCAGACCAATTCCTGCCTAACTCCCCTTCCCCTCGCTTTACACTCCACCCACACCAAACTTCTAACATTCCCAAGGCCTTGGAATATTCTGTTGCTTCTTTCTGACATGCTCGCCCTGTTGTGTCTACTGGCGAAACCCCACTTAATCTTCAAAGGTCCAATTTCAGCCTCCTCTAACTCTCCCCCACGGGTAGCGTTCACCCCTTCCTCCTCGGCACTCTCTACCTAAGTGAGTCTCAGTAAAGGTGAAGACATTTCAGAATGACCTAATAATCATCTTCAAACCCAGGCCCATCCTTGCTCACCAGTAGATCCAGGGTGCATAAGGATTAAGAGCTCAGGTTTTGAGTCCAACCAACTCAGGTTAAGCTCCACTGTTTACCAGCATCATGTCCTTGGCTGTGTTACTTAACTCCCCCAAGACACAGTCTCCTCTGTAAAATAGAGACAAGAATAAGGAGAAATGACGAGTTGAGACAGAGTATACAAAACACTTAGCACAGCACCTGCCACCTGAGACGCACCCAACACATGGGAATTGTTATGGAGAGGAGTTTCATTTCATTCTGGTTTTGACAGCCTATCCATTTTTTTGCCGCCTGACCTCATCCCTCTCCAGGTTGAGAATCACTGCTGAGAATCTGCCAAATTATATCATAATCCAATATTTGTGTATTTGTGTCTCCTACTAATGCAAAATCCTAGAGAGCAGAAGGTGTTTCAGTTCCAGATCCCAGCATTCCCGGTAGCCCAGTACCAGGAATAGTGTCCATATTTACGAGTTGTGTGACCTTGGTCACGTCTGTCTGCCTCTTTTGGCCTCTGCTGTTTTAGGTGTAAAATGGGGAGAATAATGCCTCCCAGATAAGGCTGTGGTAAACATCAAATGAGATCATGAGTGTGAAGGTACTCTCAGTGTCGTGAAGAAGAGAGATGTTCTTATGCTTTTGCTATTTGGGATGGGAAAAGGCCGTGATTCAGGCCGGGAGCTTTGCAGCCACATGTCTGTGGAAAGGGGCTCTCCCCTTTCTCTGCTTCCTTATCCCATGGGATGTCCACATGATCCTCTCTCTTAGTTTAAACCTAACAGAAGATTTCACAATGACCTAGACCACAGCGAGAGCCTTTCCAAGGAAAAGGGGACTGTTATTGCATTGATGTGAAATCCGCTTCCCTCAGAATGCTGACCACTGAGAATACTGCCGTAGGCGAGACAAGGGTGATCTTTCCTGGCCAAGTTTCAATTCCATTTGGACGAAAGCCAACGGTAAAAAGTAAACATATAAGGAAAATGATTTCAGAAAGTAGTAAGAGTTTTCCAAATGACACAGGCGATGTTATAGAGTGATCGGGGAAGCAAGCTTTAGACAGATGGTTAGAGAAGGCCTCTTTGACAAGATGACATGTGAGCTGAAATCCAAATGGCAAGAAGGATTCAGCCACGTGAAGATCAAGGTGACAAGGATCCTAAGCGGAGAAAACAGCAAATAAAATAATTATTTAAAACAGTTAAAAACCACCTTGGTATAAAATGATGGTTGCTGGAGTGGTGTCACGGAGCCAGGGGAGGGTTGATGGCAGAGAGGCAGGAGAATCAGGAAGGAATGCTGCTATGTGGGTCTTTGTGGGCTGTGACAAAAATATAGAGAGAGACAGACATCAAGTGAGCAATCACATGAAGAAAAGGGAGTTGTTTTGACCTCTGATTCTCATGTGTATGTTCATTCAGCAGATACAATTCAACATCTATTGTGTGCCAGTCACCATGCTAGGAGTGGAGACACAGAGAAACGTAAAATACGGGAGCAGTTTTTATGAGCCTGGTCACCGAGGATAAAGATGCCCAAGTGATTGTAATGCAGTGTGACAAGAAGTCTCACGGAGGGAGGTAAAGACCGAGGAATCCCGGAGGAGGGGGTGACTGTGTCTTAGGGGGTGAGGGAAATGTTCATTGAGAACGAGGATGCTTTAGCTTGCAGATAAAGCATAAATCGTGGAGGATAGGAGAGAGAGGTTCAAGCGCTGAGGCACTGGGGTAACCCTGTTCGGAATGGTTGGTCCTCCCTCGTGGCAGGAGCATGGCTGCAGAGGAGGCCCCGAGGCTTGCTGGTGAACAATTTTAAAGTGCCCGTCCGCGAGTTCATTGAGAAAGCCCTCTCTGGGGCAAGGTGGACGATGGGGTGCCAAGAGGCCCCAGAGGCGGTAAGACCAGTGAGTGGAGTTGGCAGCAGAGCACAGAGACAGAAGCCCTGCATATGGTTATCGGCTACAAAAATGGAGAGCGAGGAAGAGCTATTTCCAAGGCAGGAAGCCCTGTGACAGACCCTCAGGCCCCAG
>NW_007064539.1:72477-74030 GCF_000164805.1 Carlito syrichta | reverse complement strand
AGTTCAGCGGCAGGAAGCCGAACGTGGAAGAGAAACTGTGCTCCGCGAGCAGAGCCTAGGAGGGCCTCGGCTCACGTGACACCCGAGATCCCTGAGAGTCTCCCCGGGAGACCCGGCCTGGGGGGCAGGGTCGCGGCCCAAGGTCGCTCAGCAATTTAGTTGGGCCTAAAACCCAGGCTCCCGGGCTCCCGGCCTGTTGCATAACACTCGTAGGGCAGCCTTTTCAAATCAGATGCCAGGAGAAGGCAGAATGGTTTCCCATCTGAGCCCAATCTCAGCTCTCTCGCTTACCAGCATGTGACCTTGGGCAAGGGATCTTCCGAGACCTTCAGCTATTGAAAGGGGGAGGATAAGATGAAGAGTACCCACGTGTGAGGAGGATTTGATGGGACAGCCCTGTGAGGAGCTCAGTGCAGTGCCTGGCCCATAATAAGCGCTCAGAACACGGTAGTGCCCATTTCTGCTATTCCTCCTGCGAGCATGTGTTGGGGTGGTGTGACCTGCTATATGCCTGGCGTGGTTGTGAACCGGGAGACAGAGAAGTGTCTTGAGAGGGTCACAGGTCAGCAATGTCAGCACAGTATGTCACGATAAGTATCCAGGGGCCTCGGGATGGGGACTTGCAACATGAGAGCAGACAGAAAGGACAGAGCCAGTCTCCAAAGAGTCTTTCATGACCGACTATTTCAAGCATATTTGGAAAAATAGAAAGAAGAGTGTAATAAAACCCCACCTCTCCGTCATCCAGTGTCAACAGTTGGCCAATTTTGTTTCATTTATACCCACACCCGCGCTTATCACACACCCCCCCCATACACACTGACTTATTTTGAAGCAAACCCAAGATATCCTATCATTTTATACGGAAGGGTTTCAATACAACTTCTGCCATTCAGATGCTGCACCGCCCTGCAAGACACCAGCTCAAATCATGACCTTCCCTCCATCTGTTCTGAATATTTCTGGCTTTGGCAGAACGTGTAGAGGGATAGGCCACACTCTGGCGATGAGCCACAGGCATTAGAAGAATTGCTTCAGGAAAAAACAAGGGGTACCTCAGCCCTCAACAGGTTGGACCAAGCCAGCATCGCCCACCGAGCCCCGTGAAGAGAAGGGAAGAACTCTCCTTTCAAAGCCATCCGAATCTTAGCTCCTATGGTAGAAGGCTTGAAGTTATGGAAATCACTGACTTGGAAGTTGTCAAGCCCAAATGCCACCTCTTGCAGATGGAGAAAACAGGGATCAGAAGGGGGGAGGGATTTTCCCAGCGTTCCTTGGTGCCTAGGCCAGAGCCAAGATCTTTGATCATCGACTTGGGATGCCATTTCCTTCTTCAACTCAAAGAGGCTGGAAGGAGGAAGCGGAAGAGGACAAAAAACACCCTTCTTGGTTCTCAAGAGAATGACAATGTACGGCAGTTGGTCATTAAGACTCCTTGAGCCCGGCTTTTGGCTCAGCCTGTAATCCCGCGCCTTTGGAAGGCTGAGGTGAGTGGATTGCCTGAGCCCACGGGTTCGAGACCTGCCTGGGCTGCGAGACCTCATCTCTACAAC
>NW_007064539.1:41182-72280 GCF_000164805.1 Carlito syrichta | reverse complement strand
AAAAAAAAAAAAAAAAAAAAAAAACCCCTTGACACATTTCCCTTCCGCACCCTTTCCCAGTTCCTTGATCCTGGTGGCCCTTACCTGCTGGCTGCTGTGTGAATCTCCCTCCTTGCTGGCCCCTTGGGTCTCCTTAGCAAAGGGCTGTGCAGTCACCCAGACCTCATGGCAGTGGACTTTTGCCAGATGCATGGGAAGCCTCCCTTCTCTCATTGGCCCTGAACTTGACTGTATGTACCCCTCGACAACAGACCATAGTTCTTGGAGATGCTAAATGAGCAGTGTTTGGCCCTGGCAGGACTCAGAGCTGCTGTGCCTTTTGGGAGCATAAAGCCGCTCCAACTACTGATGAGATGTGATGGCCGGGACGGGTACGTGCGCCCCAGTCGGGCTCTGGGACTCTGACTTCACAAGTCAGCGTTTTCGCTTTTTAGGGAAGCCTCTGCCTGCAAAACAGGGAGGGCAGCAGTTCACAAGTTTGCCAAGTCTCAGGTGGACACAGGAGACCCACACACAGAGCCCTCCACGTCCCCAGCAGAGGAGAGTCAGCAGAGGATGGCTGATAAGATTGCCTCGCTTCTGAGAGTAGATCGCAGGCAAGACAGAGGAGGAAGGTGATAAAGATAGGGCACTTCACGCGCGAAATTACCCCCAGCTATTAGCCTGCACTGAGACCGATTTAGATGCATCGAGCTACCCGGGCCTCCCTGAATTGCAGGATGTGAAATCCCAAGGGGACTTGCCAGGCATCTAGTTTTCCTTCAAGATGCTTATTCATGGAGTGGCTATTCTGTGTTGGGCCCGACTCCAGGTGATGGTGACACCACAGGATGAATGTCCCTTTTCCCCCGGGGCATGCAGACTCACAGTACACACAGCCATTGATTAAACAAAAATTGCCCAGTAAATATGAAAACAGACGTACGGATGGGCAAGGCCTGTGTGAAATGATGACATGGACTCAAGGCTTGAATAACAAGAAGGAATCCGTCCTGCGAGGGTGTGAAGCAGAACATTCCAGGCAGAGAAAAAGCTCTGGCAGAGGCCCTGATGTAGGACTGGACTGTCTGGGGACAGACAGGAGGTCGGGGTGGCTGGGACAGAGCAGTGAGGGCAGGGCAGGGAAGAGACCACGCAGAGCCTTCTGAGCCAGGGCCAGCATCGGGACTTTTATTCTAAAAGCAATGGATTGTCACCAGATGGCTTTAAGAAGGGGAGTGGTAAAAACTGTTTTCATGTTGTTGTGGCCACCGTTGTTTTGAGTCGAGGTCTTGCTCTGTCGCCCAGGCCAGAGTGCAGTGGCATGTTCACAGCTCACTGCAGCCTCGACCTCCTGGGCTCAGGCGTTCCTCCTGCCTCAGCCTCCCGAGTCGCTGGAACTACAGGCACACACCACCATGTCTGGCTGATTTTTGTATTTCTTGTAGAGGCCAGGTCTGGCTATGTTGCCTAGGCTAGTCTCGAATTCCTGAACTCAATCATTCCTCCTACCTCCGCCTCCCAAAGTGCTGAGATAATAGATGTGAGCTAACATGTTCAGACAGTGTTTTTTTTTTCCTTTTCTTCCTTTTTTTTTTAGATGCCTGTGTTTGTTGTGTGGAGAATGGTTGATATGAGGGTGCTGGGCTGGGCACAAGGAGGCAGAAGGGTGAGACATAGCCTCCGCTGCCTAGAGGTGCTCGGTATTTCACCAAGGAGACGATACACAGACTAAGCACAACAGTTCCTCCCGTTAAGGGCTGCCATGGGGAACATAGTATTGTGAGAATGAAAACAAAAGAATTAAGTCAGCCCAGAAGGCATCAGGGAAGGCTTCCTGGAGGTGGTCAGTGGTTGTGGAATTGTGCTTGGAGAGTAAGGTAATAGGGCTGGTGCACAGGTGGACAGGGAGGTAGCAGGTAACAGCCATGGAGGAGTAAGGCCCAGGAGCCAGGCTGCCTGGGTTCAAGTCCCAGCTTTGACATTTAGAAGCAGCATGGGCTTGGGCAAAGTCATTTATCTCTGTGTACCTCAGTGTCCTCATCCTTACAGTGGGGACAATGAGAATCCAAGTCTCTGCTTCAAAGGATTTCTGTAAGAGTCAAACAAGTGAAAATATGTGGCATGCTCAGCCCTTCCTGGCACACTGAGTATCGCCAGATAAAAACAGGGTGAAGAGGAGGCGGGGGAACAGGGAGACGTGCCAAAAGTGTCAGCTGGAGCCTGACACTGAGGGCTTTGGGTCCCAGGCCAGAGGTGCTCATCACATCTTTGCAAGCACAGGGGCCCATCGAGGCTTTCAAACAGGACTTAGGGGTGGAGAGTAGGATCAAATCCAAAAGCCCACAGAGGGAAGGGGACACACCCACCACCACACAGTCCATGACTGACAGGCCTCTCTGTCCTCAGCTCCCCTGCTGGTCCGATAACTGTAAGAGAGCCAGGGCAGTGGATATCTTGTTCCACTGCATCCTTGGGAGTCTAGAAGAATGCCAAGAACATCCTCCGTGAATATTTGTGGATTATGGACAATACTGCTGAATCAGTAGCCAAACAGGGCGGGAGGTGTCAGGAACCTGGAATCCTTGGGAAAGGTAATGCCTGCAGGTCAGCGGAGACACCATTCTCAGGAAAATAACCAAACTTCCAGAGGTGTTGACTCAGGAATCTCAAGTCTTTCCAAACCCCAGGTTGTCCTGTGATGAAGACACCACTACCCGCTCTTCCCCTGCCACCCCCTCAATCTGCACCACGACGGCTGCATTGGGTTCAGAAGTTAATCTCGGTAAAGTACCTGGCAGATGAAAACCGCTCCCCAGACATTCAGCACGGTAATTGCCAATGCGGAGAAAATGAATCTTTCCATTTGCAAGAGGCAGGCCTTTGTGTTCCACAAAAACCAACCATTAGAATTCCTGTCTCTGACTCGGCGGAAGCTGTGACAGCCGGGCGGGCAAGTAGGGTCTTGCAGTTCAAGCAGCAGATGGCGAGAGACTCGGAAGAGCTCAGCCCGTGTCTCACATCAGAAAAGCCACCTCTGAGCGGGGCACCAGGCCAGGTGCTTCCCTGACAGGGAAGAAACCCAACCCGGGCTCTTCTTGGCTGGGGGGTCTTGGGCAAGTTCCATGATCTCTCTGAGCTTCAAGTTCCTTACCTGTAGAGTGGGGATAATAATCACTGTGTCGTTTTGCAAACAGACAGGGGCATAGCAGGTGCTCAGTAAACGTGCTTTCGGTCGCGACAATCGCCCTGTGAAATGAGGTTTGAGGGTCCCATTTCCCAGACATAGAAACTGACGCCCAGGGAATGGCTTGTGGATTCACCAATCCTCACTGGGCAATGGTCACAAGCCAGTCACTGGTTTGGGATCTGAAGGAACAATGAGGAAGACAGGCAAGGGCCTGCCTTCTCAGGGCTCACCTTTTACTGGGGGGACAGAAAACAAGTGAGTGAACTAAATTTCAGAAAGTCATATAAGTACTGGGAAAAAAATAAAAGGGAGGAGTGTGCCAAGGAGGATGGGAGCTGTTTAAGCCGGGTAGCCAGGGAAGACTTCTGGGAAGAGGCACTGAAGCTGACATTTGAATGAGAAGAAGCCAGCTGTGGGGCAAGCATCCAGGTAGAAGGAACAGAACATGCAGAGGTACTGGGGCAGAAACAAGCCCGATGAAGTCGCAGAACAGAAACAAGGACTGTAAGCCAGGAGGAGGGTAGTGGCCAGTGAGGACAGAGTGGCTTTAGGGCTCGGGTCAGGCAGGGCCTTGAGGGCAAGGTCAAGTCTCTGTAGGGTGGAAGGATGGTATTATCTGAGCTGTGGCACACAGCAGGAGCTCAACATATGTGCTTTCAATTGTGACAATGACACTGGGTTCTCATCCCATGCCCCACGCCCTTCAGTCGCGCAGCCAGCAAGGAGCCAGATGAGACGATGAAGCCCCCATGGGAGTGAGCCCTGAACCCTCCTCCAGGGCTACAGAACCCACCGCCGTCTTCAGAGCGGGTCAGCCAAAGGGCAGGCCCAGCAATACGTCTGCAGGATTCACCTGCTGGGAAGTAAATCCGTCGGCGCCGGCTGCCGTGTGGACACCGCCGTGCCCTGTGGACAGCATCCTAGTGCCCAGAGGCTGTGGCAGAAAGAGAGGACACAAGGCCGCGGGGACTAGGGCGGGGCAGGTCGGAAGGGCACCTGCCCCAGGCACAAAATCTAAAGGAGGGCCAAAAACTCAGTCATCAAGAGCAATGGTGTGTCATGCAATGTATTTTTCAAAACACAAAATGAATGCAGAAAGATCCATGAAGAATAAAATCTCAACATTTTAAATAAAGACAAGGTACAGAAAAGCAGGGACTAGGGTGAGAAAGGTGAAGTGAGTGGGGCGCAGGCAGGTTCTAATCTGGACTGGGAGACACTGGCGGGCCAGCAGGGCCACCGCCTGGACCAAGGCCCTGTTCCCACCAGGAGCTAGCATTGGGAGCCATAGAGAACTGAACATAAGAAACGGTTCCTGGGAGGGGCCACAGAGACCGTGGCCTGCCTCGGCTGCAGCCCAGAGCAGGGACCACACAACAAGCAGACAGGGCTGGGTCTGCAACCCTGGCTTGTCTAGGATGCTTACCGGCTCTGGGATCATGACCCTCAGTAAACAAAATAAACTGAGAGTCTGATGGGCTTGAGTCAGGCTGTTTATCGGGGCTTTCAGCTCCAGGAGAAAGGGAGGCCACGACAGAAAGACCCCTGCCGCAGGCTCACAACAGCAAGCTGGTTCAGGCTTCTAGCTTCCCCAGCCCCTGACCCCATGTCATCATCACGTGTTTAGGGTGGCCCGAGGGTCACTCTGGTGAAGGTTTGTGCCATGTTTTCACACGCATTGCATGTCTCGTTAGCATCATAAATCTCCACCCAGGGGCATTAATTTTCCTATTATAATGAATCAAAGGTTACTTTTGGACAAGCTAAAATGATTTCTGCACATGTGGAGCTTGGGAAAGTCTCTAGTCCCTAAAGACAGAAACTTGAGATTGATTGAAAAGCTTTGGGGTTCTTGTTGCTGGCTGGCTTATTTATGGCAAGGATGTGTGTGTGCGGATAAGTTACAGGAAAAGTGACAGCCTGCTCAAAGGGCGAGCGCAAGGGAGGAACGGAACGGGGAGGGGTCCTTTCCGAGTCAGTGGCCCCGTCTATCTCAGGATCAGATCACCCCTTGTAAGTTGTGGGGCCTCAAGGAAGGTACACTGCTTCTCGAGCCTCAACTTCCCCATCTGTGAACTCAGAACTTGTAAAACCTAGCCCACGGGATTTTTAAGATACTGGTTGAAACCCTCTGGTACCTGCTATTCAAAGTGTGGTCTACCGACCAGCAGCATCAGCTGGGAGTTTATTCGACATGCAGAGTTTCTGCCGTGCCTCAGACCTACCTAATCCGGATGTGCATTTTAACAAGAAACCCCGTGACTGGCACACACATTGAAGTCTGAGAAGCTCGTCGATTCCTGGCACGTAAAAGATGCTCATTAAATGCCAGTGCTACTCCCCTGCCCACCAAGCCCTCAGTTGGAGTCTGGCTTCAGGCAAGAGGAAAAACCCAAGTTATAGAGAAGCACTCCGGAGACAGACACCTCATTCAATTTTAGACGTGAATGTTTTGAAGCCAGGAGGCCTGGCCAAGCTTTTTCCATACTTGGCCACGCAGGCCCTCCTTGTTGTTCTTATGCAAGATAGGAATAATTATTACAGGTACCCTGTGTGGTTGTTGTGAAGATAAACTGAGATGACAGTAGGAAAACATTCAGTGCAAGCCTTGACACATAGCAATCGCTTAACTCTTGCTGTCGTTGCTGTTGTTGCTGGTTCAATATATTGTTGTTTTGCTTTATTTGTGAGTGGGGGTCTCACTCCATCACCCAGGCTAAGGTGCAGTGGCATGACCATGGCTCACCACAACCTCAGCCTCCTGGGCTCAGGTGATCCTTCCATCTCCGCCTCCCAAGTAGTTGGGACTACAGGTATGCAGTACCATGCTCGGCTAATTTTTTTATTTTTGTAGAGACAAGGTCTTGCTATGTTGCCCAAGTTGGTCTTGAGCTCCTGGACACAAGCAATCCTCCCACCTCGGGCTCCTAAATTGTTGGGATTCCAAGCGTGAGCTCAGCCAGTGTGCTCGGCCAGTGTGCTCAGCCAGTACATTGTCTCTGAACAGATGGTGTGATGAGATGAAATAGATCATGTCTGTAGAGCTCTTTGCCATTTATAAAGCACTTTAGTTTATACTGTTTCTCCTGACTCTTACTACCCTTTGGGTGAGATAGCATGAGATATACCCATTTTTTTTAGAGAAAAAAGAAACATAGACTCAGGGGGGTGAAGTGACTTGTCCAAGTTAACTGAGATTTAAATCCCTGGAGTCTGGCACTAAAATCTGTGTCAGCAACATAGCACTCAACCAATAATCACGGGAAATATCCCCAAAATGGAATCAGACAACATTAGACTCTAGAGATCCCCTCTTATCTTATGCAAAGAAAAACTGAGGCCCTCGAAGAGGAAAGAATGTGTCCAGGGTCTCTCAGACAGAGTGTCAGCCCTGGGGTCAGACCCAGCTCAAGGGGCTCCTTCCCAGAGTCCCGACCACCTTCCCCGTCCGGCTGGCCACCTCCCCCTGTGCGCCCAAGGTGCAGGCACCTTCCCTTCCAGCCCAATCAGAAGAGGAGCCCGCGTTGCCACAGGGAGGGCTGTGAGGTTGCCAGGACACCTGTGGAGGGCAGTCAGGCATGGGGGAGGCCTTTGCTGGGCTGGGACCAGGACCCGCCATGGTGATTTTCTCAGGGGCCAGGGGAGGGCCTCCAATTCCACAGTGGGGCTGACTGCCACAGACTCTCCCACGGCCCCACTCGATGTACCCCAACCGTCCAAGCCCCATCCTCCTTCAACTCCACACCCCACGGAGCACCAAGTCCTGCCACGTGCTCCTCCTGACTTGGCCACCCCCGGCCACAGCCCCTTTCCCTGTCCGCGGCCTGGGACGAGCATCCCAGGCCGACCGCCTTCATGTTCCCATCCTCATCCCAGCCCCCCACCCCCGCTGCTCCTGGAAAAATGGTTCTAGAATACAAGGTCGAGTCCTGCAGTGACTCCCCATCGCCCTGGAGGGGGGACCCACCTCCTCCAAGGCCCCTTCGTCAACAGGCTCTCACAACCCACCAGTCTTACCTCTTGCCCTAAGGTTCCAGTCACACCACATTGCTCCAAGCTCCCTGGGTAGACCATGCGTGCTCCATGCTTTCGCAGAGTCTGTTCCTCCTACTGGGACAGCCTTTCCTGCTCCCCTGTCCCTTGGCCTCCTCTAAGCCTTGCTCCAGACTCAGTTTTTCAGAGAAGCCCTCCCAGCTGCTCCAGGCAGAGTGAGGCACCTCTGGTAAGCCTGAATTAGAGGGGGTGTCCCATCTGCTTTCCTGTTTGTGCCCCCAGTAGGCCGTGAGCTTTTTACATCTCGCTCCCAGGGTAAAATGAGAGGCTCAGTTCCAACTTCAAAATGGAGACCTCTTAGCCTCCTTGCCTCTGTGTGTGTGGCAGGATTGTGACATTGACCTTGCCAGGCTAACGGGAGTGGTAGAGACTGCCCGTGGAAGTGGAGGCATGCAGCAGCTGCACTGAAGGCAGTGGCTGGCTCTGTCATGTGCGTCCATACTACCTGTGGCCAGCACAGAGCAGCCCGCCAAGTGCTGGCTAGGAATGCCGTGGTGTGTGACAGGTGCCCCGTTCAAGTGTGAGGCGTAATCATTCTTTCGTTGTTGTTGTTGTTAAGACAAGGTCTTATTCTGCCACCCATGCCGGAGCTCAGTGGCACAATTATGGCTCACCCCAGCCTCTAACTCTTGGGCACAGGTGATCCTTCCGCCTCAGCCTCCTGAGTAGCTGGGGCTACAGACACGCAACACCAAGCCCAGCAAATTGTTAAATTTTTTGTAGAGACAAGGTCTTGCTATGTCACCCAGGCTGGTCTCAAACTCTTGAGTTCAAATGATCCTCCTGCCTCCCAAAGTGCTGGGATTACAGGCGTGAGCCACCGTGCCCAGCCTGAATCGGAATTCTGAGAGTGAGTGCTCTTGACTCCCCCAAACCCCCAAACCTAAGTCAGCCCAACACATACTCTGCTCACCCTTCATTCATTGGAATAAGTTGACTAAGCACCTACTGTGTGCTGGGCATGAGCTAGCTGTTTGAGTCTCAGCAGTAAGTAGACACCAAACACACAACTGCACCCTGTCCCTCTGTCCCTGCCTTCTTAAAGGTCAGCCTCCTGAGCCTGCACACAGGTGGCTCCACCCTTCTGCTATTCCTGTCTTGCTCACAGATTCAGGCGACATTCGTATGGTACCATTGATTTTTTTCTAACATTCATTCTTCGTTCAGCAGTTATCGAGTCTGCTAAATGCCAGGCTCTGGGGAAACAACAGGGTTAACCTCACGGAGCTCCTGTTCCCCAGGGGGACTTCTTTGGGGGTTGTGTGAGGAGAGAGCCGGGCCCAGAGTCAGCTGACCTCAGTGGGAATCCCTGGGCTGTCAGACAGGGGGGCCCAGGGTTGGGTCTAAAGCCAGACAGGCCCCCATCTCGCCCAGCACCTTGCTGGAACCAGGATCAGCGTGGTGACTCTGCGAGCGGTGAAAGCATGCCCTCCTCAGGGTCTGGGGTTCTGCACCCATTCGGGAAGCCAGTCCCCGCATAAGCTCCCTCCTCAGCCCTCAGCCTCCTCTCTCCTCCTCCAGGAAGCCGTGCGTCTATGACATGCCAGCTGCTCTGCTCCGTGACTGAAGGCACCTGCATCCCTGCTCCGCCTGGAAGCCAAGGTAAGGGTAGTGCTCAGTGCCATGCCACAGGGGGTGTGCAGGGCGCCTCCTCGTCCCGGAGCTCTGACGAAGGGATCATGAGGACGTTTGCCCTCCACGATCACCAAGAGCGTGGCTAAGTTGGAATGAGATGGGTGCCTGGGCCACGTGGTGGGATGACTGGGGCGTGCCGTTTCAGAGCCGCCGTTCACAACCGAGAACCATTTTCTTGAGCGTCTTCTTCCACACCCTGCCAAAAGCCGGGGTGAATGTTATGCTCCCCAGTAACAGACGAGGAAACTGAAGGTCAGAGAGGGGAAAGAACTTGCCCAGAGACACATGGCTGGTAGGCACCACGGCTGAATTCCAACCTGCTTTGTCTTGTCTCTGTAACCCAGGGGCCAATGCACCTTGCAGGTGCATGGTACATTCTTGATAAATGAATGAGTGAGTAAGTCGATGAGCTGCCCCAGAGGGACAGCAGGGCAGGGCTGGGCAGGAACCTGGCCCTCCTGTCACCGCCAGGTCCCGTGTTCTTCCTGCCCAACCTTGGCTTCCTGCACTGATGAGCTCAACCCCCCAGCCCCTGCTCCCACTCCCGCCCCCACCCCAGGATCCCAAGCCCCCGGTGGGTGGAGCAGCCAACCTCCGCTCCCTCCCAGGTGGTCCGGCCACGCGGATCACGCCCGCCAGCCCGGCATCCCTGCATCCACACAGCCTCTTCCCCGCCACCCACGACCAGTAATCCAGCGTGCACAGTTGTAAACTTGCTTCTTTAAATAAACAGTCTTGAGTTTCGTACCAAATAGTCTCTTAAGAGGAGGAACGACTCCAGGCCACCTCGTATTTAGCATACAGTGAGCCACATATTTGCACAGAGAGAGCGTGTGTGGATGTAGAGATCGCCCGATCACTGTAGACATCGCTGCTCACCCAGATGGGAGCTATTTAGGATGCTGAGTCACTCGCCGCGAATGCCACTGAGGAATCCCGGGCTGGGCTCCCAGCCCCAGTACCACAGACCTGGCGGCTCTCAGCCTCGTCCTCACTGCTCACAGATGAGAGGTGGGGGAGGGGTGGTCTCCCCGTCACAGGGCAAGAACAGAAGGGGACACTTGGATAGCATAACCAGCTCCTATTGCAAGCCGTGGTCCGCCACCCAGAACACTACACCCGTGGTCATCTAGCCCAACTCTTCCTCTGTATAGGAGGGAAAACCAGGGCCCTGAAGAAGGGAAGGGACTGGCCCAGTGTCCCAAAGAGAGTCGAGGACAGGCTGGCCCTGGAGGTCAGGTCTTCTGACTGCTGTCTGGGGCTCTGGCTGCTCCCCCAGCAGCCCTTCTGCGGATTCATCGCCAATGTCTCGGCACTTCCCCACCCCGTGAAGAGCCTCCTGTCCTCTAAAGACTGAGAGACACCCCTGAGCACTTCCAGGACAGGAGCTGAGGTCTGCTTGTTTCCCGAGACCTGCACACGCTGGGTGCTCAATGCCTGCGTGCTGAGCATTGCACAAGACCCACCTTGGTGCCGATTCCTGGGGACCCCTAGTTCTCCATTCGAGAAAGCACCCTTCTACCCCCCTCTCTTTCTTGTCTCTAAGCCAGTTCTCTATCCATGCAAAAATAGACTCCCTCCCACTCCCCACCTACCTCTGCCCAAGTCTATAATGAATCAATTTTATTAATAGGCTTCGGGATGGAAAGTGACAGAGGCTTTTTGTGAGAGTTCCCCTTTATCTCGCTATGGAGTTCACTTCTCAAAGAGTTCTCATAAGCAGGTCGGGTGGGATTTGGCCTTACAGAGGAGATTCCTGTAACCCCCTCTTCCCCTCCATACGGACTGGGCTTGTTCAAGCATTCAGTGATCTCTATCCTTTACTGCTAAATCTGTTCCATTGTTCTAAGAGACAGTGGGAGAGAAGGAAGGAACATGAGCTTTGGAACCAGGGCCAAGTTCAATTCTAGCCGACCGCCTGCTGGTTCTGCTTCCATACTGATTGCTGTGGGCATTAGATGAGATCATGTCTATAAGGCGCTCGGTGCAGTTTGTGAATGAGTGAAGGAATGAATGGCTCAGGTCCCATATGAACCAGATCCTGAAGCGTGAGGGACCAAGTGACTGTAACCTGAGGTCTCAGGAGGGTGGTTTGGAAAGTCTTGGGAAGCAGACTCCAGGGATTAGGTTGCAGGTGGGCCTGTGTCCAGCTCATAAAAAGAGGTCTTTCTCCCGAGGTCCCCTCAGCTCAAGAAGATGCTTGAGTTTGCAATCTAGGTTCAAACCAGAAAACTCTTTGAGAGCCAAGAGAGCATCACGGTAGCTGTTGGGTTCTGCTTCCTCCCAAGGGGGCACGGAGCGGGCAGGGGGTCTGCAGCAAGCAAGCCCAGTGTAAAGCTGGGGTGGATCCAGTGCAGTTGACTGACTCAGGGTGGCCTGAATAGAGTTGACCTGAGCTGACTTGGCTTGAATTGACTTGAGTAGTTGCGCGTTTACGAGTGGATCCTACTCTTGAGTCTACCAAGAGAGAAGCTTCCTGAACTTGGGCTTAACTAAGACCCGGTCCCATAATACAGGAAGACTCCTCAGGGCCTTCCAAAGATGGAGGCGTCTCAAGAGGACCAGGGCCGTGCTCAGCTCTGGGGGTAAAGAGAGCGGTCTTGGCTCGGTCAGGGTTACCACAAGGCTAATGTCCTATAGGAATCTGTAAAACGTGTTGGGACTTTGCCAGAATCTTCCCGTATTCTTAGGGAAACAGATGCCTCTCTTCCTGGCACAGAAGGACCCTTTGGGGGTACCCAATTCAGTGGAGATTGGAAGGTCAAGTAGACTCAACAATGAGAGGGAAGACAGGCTGAGGCCAGGAGCCAGGCAGAGCTTCATACTACAGATACTGGGATGGTTGTAAATGGGTCATCCCTTGGGAGTAAAGATTTGGGGATCTAAGGAAGGTACCATTCTAGCTCCAGACTTCCACCAGGCAGTGCTTGCTGAAGGGGACGGTGACGCAGGAACCTCGGTGGGAAGTCGGGCAAGACCTCTGGCTTCACAATGCAAAGGTGGCCTGCACAACCAGGAACCCAGGGCCGGCCCCATCCCAGGCACTGCCCACCACAGACTGCAGCCAGGCACCTGAGAGAGACCAACATGAGGATGCCAGCTAGCTTCAGGGGAACGGGGCTGTTCAAACCTTTCCTGCATGTGACCTCATCTGTGTCTTATCTCCCACCCAGGCCTGGGAACTCATCAAGGGAAATAGACCCCATTCCTCTCAGTGCCCCTTTCTGCCCTCTAAAAATCTGGGTACAGAGTGGACATCAGTGTTTGATGAATGAATAACTAGGTCAGGGTAAAGCTTAGAAAGCCAGTGGAAGATTTCAAGATGGCAAGACGGAGAATTTCAAGATCTCAAAACGTCCAAGGTAGAGACACCCAGCTAGAAAGGATCACAGAGACCCCGGGGTCCCCCCCCCACAGGTCTGGTTCCTGGGGAGACTTGGTTCAAATGGACTCGAGGGACAGGGCAGTGCAGTGTGGGTTTGAAAGGATGCTCCTCGGAGTTCCAGGCTTCCAAGAAGGTTTCTTCAAGGCCACTATAGGGTGGACGTGAGAAAGCAGATGCTTTGAAACCCCCAATTCCATTTCAATCACAAAAGCTTTGTTTTTTCTATTATATATTGAATTTTCACAGATATTTTTATTTTTAAGGGATTCTTTGGATTAAAAAAAAAGCATTGGGAAGCACTGGAGTTGAAAGAGCCTAGGCATTTGGAGGGAGACTGGGTTCAAATCTCAGCCTCATCCCTTTCCATCCGTGGGAACTGGGGCACGTGACCCCTGAGGTGCCACGCCCTTATCCGTAAAGCATCCTCCCAGGGCTGTGTGAGTTCTCACCAAGAAGCCACAGTGTCCCCAGAGGCCAGCACGTGTGTGATGGATGCTGTGGAAAATGACTTTGGTGGCATACAGAGGAACATCTATTATTTTAATAGCTCACAATTGGTGCATGTTAGAAATACATAACCAGCACACGAAACTCTGAGATTCATGGAAATAATATAGCGTCTCCTTTGAAAATAAAATAGTGCGCGTTTTAAAGGCAAATCCATCTTAAAGAAAAATACTAAGTAAATGAATAATGCTGATAGGACAGAAACCATGAAGGCGACACCTCCAAGACCACAATTTGGGGGAAATCGAGAGAATCCGTGTAAAGCCCCAGTCACAGTGTCTGTCGTTCAGGGAGGCCTCCGAAAGTCAGTGTTTTTCATCCTTTTCTTTCTTTTAACTCCCTGGGGTGGCTGAATCCAGAATCAAACTCGTCCCCGGAACAAAGTGGTCATCCAGGCCCAGTCAGCCTGGGTCGCGGCACTGAGCGGTGAGAGGGTGGGCAGGAGTGGTGGAGTCTGGCCAGGGAGCTGGCCCCAGGCTCTTGGAGCAGGCAGGGGCTGCTGAGGCAGCCAACTGTCAGTGGTCCATGAGACAGCTTTAAGAGTTATTCAGGCATAAATTAAACACTCCGGGAGAGAGTCACCCTGTTCAGCAGATGACATCACAGAGGAAGCCTCCATTAGAGGCTAGCCCCTCCCTAAAAATGTTGATCTCCCTTTTCAAGGAAGAGGCTCAGCCTTCAGCCGGCAACAGGAGCTCACTGGACACAGACAATAGTGTCTGTTTGTCCATGTATCTATTTTTCGCCATCGCCATCCATTTACAGAAGAAGATACTGGTTTCCGGTTTATGAGAATAAGCAATCCCTTTTCAAATCTATGCATCAAAGGTGAAAGGGTTGATCTGCGGGGCGTGGTGGCTCATGTCTATAATCCCAGCATTTTGGGGGGCCGGGGAGGAAGGAATGCTTGGAGCGCAGGAATTTGAGACGAGTCTGGGCAACATAGGGAGACTTGGTCTCTAAAAAAAAAAAAAAAAATTAAGAAAATTAGTCGAGCGTGCTGGCGCATACCTGCAGTCCCAGCTACTCAGGAGACTGAGGGGGGAGGATCACCTGAGCCCAGAAGGTCAAGGCTGTGGTGAACCGTGATTGTGCCACCGTACTCCAGCCTGAGCAACAGAGTGAGACACTGACTCAAAAAAAAAATTTTTTTTAAGTAGATCTGTTTCTCTTGCTAAGTATAAAGTGAATAATAGCACCAGCAAGAGGTACGCAAGGGAGAGAGACAGTGACGGCTCATGGTCAAGAGAGGGGCTTGCCTGGCAGAGGCGCTGCAGAGCTCCAGGGTGCCAGAACTCATGCTGGGCCCGGCAGCAGGGACATCGCCAGGCCCTACCATGGCCTCCAGAGCCCTTGTTCTGGCGAGGGCAGAGGATGCCCCATCCCAGGAAGGAGTGAGATGGCTGGGTGGGTGATCCCGAGCCTCTGGCCTGCGCCAAGAGTCCAGGGACCCCATCAGAGCTGCCTCCCTGGGGTGGTTGGATCCCAGACCTCCGGGTTCTGCCAAGGCAGGGCCTGCAAAGGATGACCCAGTGACCCCTGCAGAGCGGAAGGAAGGAGCCGAGGGTCGGGAAGAGGCAGCCAGTGGCAGCTTGGCATTCGGGGAGGCAGGTGTGAACCTGCACATGAAACGGACCCTGGGTGAGCTCGGACGCATTGAGAGCAAGGAGCGGAGACCAGCTCCACCTAGCTCCAACAGAAAAGGGGTGACCGAGAGGTTATCATGCAGGGCCCAGAGTGAAAGGGAAAGCTGGCCGCCAGGCTCAGAAAGGGCCAGGAACGAAAGCCACAGGCAGGGACTGGACGCAGGACCCGGGGCCGGCTTCTCCACCACTTCGGGCTGCATCAACCGCAGCCGTTTCTTCCTCTTTGAATCACTCTGCTCGTGATTCACAGCGCCGGGAGAGGACAGCTGGCCTGGCGTGCGTCCTGCATCTTCCTCTTGGCCAGCCGAAAGCACGGAGGCTGAAGGGACTGCCTCCAAGACTGAAGGCTGAGGAAGGGGTGGTTCCCAAAAAGAAAATCCAGGGGCTGTGACCAAGAGGAGGGAGAATGAGGTCAGGACAGCCAACACCAGCAAATGTCTACTAGGAAGTGCCCAGGGAGTGCCAGGCAGTGGGGTGCCCTGAGCTTGCCTCTCTGGGCCTTTTTTCTCTCACCCTGGATGGACTGGGGTCACTATCCCAGCCTGGGGCTAGTGGTCAGCTGCGCCTGAGGCTGGGCCCCCACAGGTTTCCTGGATCCTGCAATGGGCTGGAGGCCACAGAGGAAGGAAGCTGCTTGGACAAGCCTGGTCCTTGGCCCCGGAGCTGACGTGGATCTGGGGGGTTGGGGGAGGCAACGGACTCACTCAGGGGCTGTGACCCCAACCGTCCACAGGGCTGGCAGGGAGCAAACCCATGGGAGGATCTGTGGCCGCCTGGACAGACGTGCCCAGTGCAGGGCAGCCCCACCAGCCCCAGTCGACTGATACCACCTAGGCATGTGGCCCCAGTGTTAAGGATTTTCTTAAGTAAAGGCCCAAATTGAGATTTCTATGTGAAACTCCTCATTTTCAAATATTGCCAATTAACAGGAAAAAAAAAATTAAACATTGTGCTGACCAAACAGCATGTACCGCAAATTTGTGAGCACAGACTTTTATTCATCCACTACAACTCAGCTGAGACATCACTTCCTCCAGGAAGCCTTCTTGTGATTTACCCCTCCCTCTGCCTTGCCACCCTTTCTCTGGACTCCCACAGACTCTGTGTTTTCTTTTATCACAGCACGGGCCCTCTGCCTTACTTGAAGGCAGGATTCATGTGCTGTTGTCTGTCCCTCTTTGCTGTAAGCTTCTTGGGGACATCTACTGTGTCTTGTTATATCTAAGCCCGGCATGGTGCCTGGCACGTAAAAGGACCTGTGGCATTGATGCAAGGAACTGCCTGGGTCAAGGCAGGTAGGGTATATTGTGGCAATAAGTTAATGCCGAAATCACTGTTACTTAACACAACAAAGATTTGTTTCTCCCTCATGTGAAGTCTTCTGGGCCAGCAGCTCCCAGGAAGCTTCCTTCCGCATGGTGACTCAGGGATCCAGGCTGGGCCCAGCATTAGGCAGCAGGAGAAGAGATTAAGCAGAGAACTCACACTCACTCTTTTTTCTTTCCTTTTTTTTCTGAGTTGGAGTCTCACTCTGTCGCCCAGATTGGTGTGCAGTGGCATGCTCACAGTCATGGCAGCCTCAACCTTCTGGACTCAGGTGATCCTCCTGCCTCCGCCTTCTCTTATACCTTTTTTTTCTATTTGGAGTCTCACTCTGTTGCCCAGGCTGGAGTGCAATGGCACACTCATGGCCACCACAGCCTCGACCTGCTAGGCTAAGGTGATTCTTCCATCTCAGCCTTCTAAGTAGCTGAAATCACCGGCATGCACCACCATGCCCAACTAATTTTTTTTATTAATTGTAGAGATGAGGTCTCACCTAGTTGCCCAAGCTAGGTCTCAAACCCCCGGGCTCAGGTAATCCTCTCACCTCCACCTCCCGAAGTGCTAGGATGACAGGTGTAAGCCACTGCGCCCAGCTCACAGTCACTCTTAATACCTCAGCCCAGAAGTGCCGGTTCTCGATTCTTCTACAGCCCGTTGGCCAGAACTCGTCACATGACCTGTCTCACTGCAGGAGGCTGGAAATACAGGTGGGAGCATGTGAGAATCCACTGAATTCCCATCCCTGCAACACGACCTTGACCCGAGCAGGCAGTGCTAGGGAGCCTGGGGTCCGAGGGGGAAGTTGGGCGGCAGGTGGGACAGAAGCAGCCAGGGCCCTGGTGCTCAGAGGCATCGTGGGCTGCCTCACGGTCAGGGCACGGAAGCGCCTTCACTCCACGCATCCTGAAAAGTGGCAAGAGTGGAGAGACGGCTGTTCGCTGGAGTTTTCCACCTCTCCTCATTTTTCCCTTCAGTAACCACCAGGAAATTAGAGTCAAGTTGACAGAAAATCAAGGTCAGATGCCAATGAACCACCTGCTGAGAGACAAGTGACACCCGGTCCCTGCAGCATTTCACGTGAAGTCCCCCAAGACCAGGAGGGACAGCGGCGGTTCCAGGGCTTCTCTGTGATCAGACACCCGTGCAATCAGGGGTCCTGGCCGTCCCTGTTCCAGCAGCCTTGGCAGGACGGAGGCCAATGGCAAGTCAGCGGCCCTGCTCCGGGGAACCCCGAGACACTTGCTGTGCCTGCTGCCGGCTGATGTGACACACAGCGGATGGTTCTTGGAGATGGAATCACAGGATTTTAGACACAGCTTACAAGCCAGAAAGCTCTGGGTTCAAATTCCAGCTCTTTCCTAGGAGGTCAGCTTCCTAGCAAGACCCTCTGTGCCCCTGAATTTTAGCCTTGTCGTCTCTAAAATGGGGGCAATGATAGCACCTTCCTCTTGGAGCAACGGTGCAAAGTCCTTGAGGTGGTGCCTTCGAAGGGCCCATTGCACGGTAGGACCCCCATGGGTGCCATTTTTCTTCCTTTTCCCCATGGGGGTTGGAGGGACTGAGTCTAACCTCCCACCCACAGCACTACCGAGTGTAGCCAGCCAGTTCTCATCTGCATGCCTCTGATGACAAGAGGCTCACCCCCTGCTCAAGCAGCCTCCTCCATGTTTAGCCACTCGAATCATGTCTGTCATGAGACGGTCTGAGGTCCCTCGGGACTAGGGCTTGAGGGGAAGGTGCTTGTCTTGATACTCCCCTCCAGCTGACTAGCCTTGGCCTTCGGGCATCGTCCTGGGACACTGAGGGAGGTGAGGATGAAGGAGGTGAGAGGACCAGGGCAGGGGATGTGTGTCCGTTTCTGGTTCACAAAAGGAAACAGAAATCCATCACGTGGGAAACGGGTCCAGGACAGGGGACGTTTGCCCCGCAGAAGAGAAATCCCTGAAAAAGTTCACAACACGACGAAGAGGTTCACCCCGGGGCTAACCGCGGGGCGCTGTGGAGGGCACCTAAGAGCCCGAAATAAGAATGAGCTTCCCCACCTTCATCTGCAGACACTCCCTGTCCACAAGCCAGGCCCGACGCTGGGCACGGGAGCAGAGGACTGAATCAGTCCCTGGTCTTGGGGGTGTGGGCAGGCACGTAGACCGTCATATGAAAACCATATGGGGACAGTGGAGACCAAGGAGAGAGTGTGTCGGGGACCAGGAGCTCAGAGGAGGGGAGAAGGGAGAAGCAGGAGGCAGCCAGAATGGGGAGAAAAAGAGGCCAGGCAGAGAAGAGCCATGGGCCAAGGCACAGAGGGGGAAACAAGCCCGGTGTGTGGAAGACCCACTGCGGGCCTCTGGTGCCTTCCCAGGGCTCAGTCCATGGCTCCCTCCTCCCTGGGCACCAGGGTCAGCATCCTTTCGCCTGGTACAATGCAGCAGGCTTCGGGCGGCTTCCCTACGGATAGAGAGCAGGCTGGCGAGCTGGGCGGGCACAGCACCTTCCCCAGGACCGCATCTCCCCGCAGCCGCGCGCCCTCAGGGCCACAGCCACACAATGAGCCCCAGAAGGCCTTTCTCTCCTCAAGGGCTCTCATCTCGAGCCCAGACGCTTTATTTCAGGAGCCTTGCTCGGTGCGCAGCCTTGACGCCGCCTGCGGGCAACGCGCCCCCGTCACACACACCCTCCGGCCATCCATCACTCCACATTGAGTGAGCACCCTGGGGCGCCGGCCAGGCACCAGGAGCCCGAGCTCCTTGCCTACTCTACATCAAGAGAAACAGACCATGGGTAAGCAGAGGAATGCCATTAATTGTGCCTTTGGAGGAACGCTGGGCGGTGAAGATGGCGAGAAAGTTGTGAAGGGGAGGCCGGCTGGCCGGCCTCTCAGTCCTGGGATGGAGTGGGGAGCCCGCCGGTCTGCCTGTGGCCTGAGAGGGCGGGTCCTTCTCTGGCTTGGTCTCCGAAGGCAGCTCCTGGAAAGAAAAGTCACACCGCAGACCCCACGTGGGGCAGTCCCAGGATTTGGCGGCCCCGAAAGGTCCTGGCTGCTCCTGGTCCCCAGCTGTCCTCAGTCCCCTGGGCTGTCCCTGCCCAGCCCGGGCGGTTCTTCCTCCCAACTCTGCTGGAGTCTGAGCAAACTGAGTCCTTTCCAGATGGTTCCCCCCACAAAACACCGGGGCAAGGGCAATGGAACTCCAACAAGGCCAGACGACCCTCTCGGATCTCCGCACCCAGGGCTCTCTCGGTGGCTCCTTCTCTGGTCTTCGCCCTCCCTCTGTCCTTCACCCCTTGCTGACTCTGTGTCTCTTATCACATCTCCCCTCTGTCGCTCTCTGTGACTCTAATCCACATCCTAAATGTACTTCTTGTCTGGACACTAATTTCCTTCCGACACACATGTTTTTAAGAAATGTATGGAACCCCTCCTGGGTGCCAGGCATGAGCTGAGGAGATGAGGGTTGATCAAAGGTAAGGCACAGACCTCCCCAGAAGGAAGCTGAGTCATGCACTTAAATCAGTGAAACCGGGAGGCTGCAAGTGGACGGTGCTGTGACAGAGGCGCTCAGGGAGGCTTTGGAGCATCAGGGAGGGGATTCCCGAGGGCTTCACGGAGGAGGTGACGCTTTTAGTCAGACCTTGAAATGTGGTAATGCAGTGAAATGTGGGAACCTAGCTGTGGCGGCCTCGCCAGTGGACCTGTTGCTCACAGTTGACCCATCTGGCTGGCATGTAGGGATCTGAGTGTCTTTCTTCCACCCTGACAGTTCTCTGACTCTGACTCACTCCCTTGCAAATCCCGCCACCTTCTTCTTCCTTCTTGCTCTCATCCATACATTTTTCTTCCCCGTGGGTCCCTTCGCAGACCAGAAGGCAGTACTTCAGGGTCTGGGCCTCAGCTTCCTTTTCCTCTCACCCTCTCCTCAGAGTGGATGTCCTGCTCCTTGGCATCCTTCCTTCTTAACACTCAAGCACAGACTCCGGGTTCTGACAGACCCGGGATGAGTCAGTTGACTCAGCTCTCTGGGCTTTCTTTCACCCTCTGGAAGCAGCCTCCTCGAGCTGTTGTGAAAATCAAACAAGACAAAGGCTGTGGAGATGGTCCTAGTCTCTTGAGGCTCTTGACTGTTAATGAGGGCTCTTTAGATCGTGAATGACAGAAACCCAACTCCAAATGGCTTAAAGGGAAAGGGAAGGTTGACGTTGCTGGCATGAGACACTGCTGAAGCCAGGGGTTCAGATGGTGACCTCAGGGCCCAGGCCTTCTCCATTTATCGGTGCCACCTCCATCTATCGGTCCTGTCAAGTTGGCATCACCCTTGGGTGGACCTCTCCAAGGTGGGAACACAGTCAGCGCCTTTCCCTCCAATGGAAATAAGGCGTCCACACCCAGTGGTTCCAGCGAAGCTCTGCTTTAAACTCAGTGGGCTCATCCCAAACCTCCCTCCCCAGCCAGGTCCGGGTCTCTCACTGTCACCCAGAGCTGGTCACCATGTGCTCTTCCTACCTGCTCCATGAAGATCATGAGTAGGAAGGGGTTAGCCTCCAGAAGAGGTACTGGTTCACAGTTACAGGAAGACTGTGGCTGGGAATCAATCTGTTTGAGTGACAGAGACAAAAAAACCCGGGGGAACAGGTTCACGCCTCCTCAGCTCTCAGCCTAGATGTCAGCTTCTCAAGGAAAGTCCTCTCCAATCCCTCAGGGATGCATGGGGGCTCCACCCTGTGCTCCTGCAGGGCTTTCCTCTGCCTGTGTCCTTATACTTATCCCATGATTGTACATTTCTGTTTACTTATCTGTCTTCTTCACAGGACTTTACGTATTGGGAGGACAAAGCCAGTGCTTCTAGCTGCACCCCAGAGTTGACAAGTGCTAGACTCTTCGTAAAGAGTAGATGGATGGACGGGATGGATGGATGGTGAGATGGATGGATAATAGGTGGGTGGATGGATGAATAAATGGACAGATGGTGAGAGGGATGGATAATAGGTAGGGGATGGATGGATAAATGGATAGACAGTGAGAAGGATGGATAATAAGTGGATGGATGGATGGATAAATGGACAGATGGTGAAATGGATGGATAATAGGTGGATGGATGGATAAATTGATATATGGTGAAAGGGATGGATAATAGGTAGGTGAATGAATGCATGGATGGATGGTGAGATGGACGGATAATAGATAGGTGGAAGGACAGACAGACGGTGAGATGGATGATAGGTAGGTGGATGAATGAATGGATGAACAGATGGTGGGGTATATGATGGAGAGGTGAATGAACGAATGTATGAGCACCGCAGGGATGGTTATATGGATGAATGGGTGGCTAAAAGGACGAATGGAGGAGTAGATGCAGTGAATGGATGAATGATCCGGGAGAAAACCGGTTGATCACTTGGGAATGTGCTGACCCCGGGCTGCCTGCGAACACACAAGCAGAGCTGTCCCTCAGGCTGTTGTCGGTGGACCTGAGTTCAGGACAGAACTCAGGGCTGGAAATGGGTTTGGGAGCCACTAGCCTGGAGGTGACAGTGGAGGTCATGGGTGTAGGTCAAGGCCACCAGGGAGGGGCAAAGGGGTGCCCCAAGGTCAAACAGCACGCAAATGACATCCGCACCCAGTGCTGTGTGATGTCAAAGCCTGCTGTCATTCCCTCGCCCCGGTGGCAGCCTGGCCACTGCTCGAGGTGGCAGCACCGAGTTAAGTCTCTCCCTGTCCCCTCCCTCCCCCTCCTCACACCACTCAGCCAGGAGGGAGCAGCTGCCTCGGAGGACAGAGAGACAGATTATGTAAACTGTGATTGCCACCCACAGGAGGAGGAGGAGAGTGAATAGGTATTGAAATGCGCTTTCAATAATGCATGTCCTCCCCCGCACAGGCCCGGGCTTGGTGGGGGAAGAAGAGCCTTAAAGGGACCAGGTCTCCCGTTCCCGGTACCCACGGCTCCCAGCGGCCACCACACGGGTCCTCTGTCCACAACTGAGGACTCCGTGGACATCCACCCAGGGGTCCCCAACCTTTCATCCTCTAGGACACCTTTCTTTCCCCTCTGGCCCCGGTGGATTTGACTTGTTAAAGATTCTGCTTCCCAAACATGCTGCATTTAAATCATAATTAATTCATTTCCCCCATTCTTTATTAATCAAAGACACTTAACCGCCAGTCAGGGCTTTGATCAGCAAGAGGTAAGTCATGAGGTGAGATCATTCCAACCCAGCCTAAGAGAGATGATAAACAATATTGCTCATCAGGCTGACCTTACCGCCGGAAAATGCCCTTGCCCCTTCTAACCCCAGAGACAGAAGAACCACAGGTTGGGGAGCAGGGATCCTGCCCAAGTCTCTCTCATTTCACAGAGGGGGAAACTGAGGCCCAGAAAGGTGAATGGGGACTTGCCTGAGGTCACAGGCTCAGTGAGTCCTGGCGTCTCTCTTTTTAACTGACCTAGAACTTGGCCATGAAACAGGGCAACCAAGGGACCTGGGAGTCAAAAGCAGGGCAGGAAGAACGAGAGGCCAGCAGAGTCAGCCCTTTCTCTGCACCCCTACTGTGCGCCAGACTCACTCGGTGTATCCGCCACTTTATCCTCTCCCAGCAACCCTGAGGGTTGAGTGTCACCCCCACTCCTGCCATACCCAGAAGAAACTGAGCATCAAAGAGGCACCATGGCTGACATGATCCGCTCAGCTGGGGAGGCAAGGATCAGATTCCAGCGGGCTCGAGGGCTAGCTGGGGTGGAGGCCAGCAGGGCACTCAGACCAGACTGGAGGATCCAGATGCTTGGACATGGCTGATGCTCTCCCCTCTGAGTCTCCAGCCCCTCCTCTGAGGATCCAGGATAGCATCTGGCCCTTTGGGTGATGGTGGATGGTAAGAAACCCCCAGCACAGAGCTTGGAGCGCACGATTTAGGAAAGGCGTCCTCTCCCTTCTTTCTCCTCTTTGCTGCAAAAGCCTCCGACCTGCCAGAAGCCTCTGTGTGTGATCTGATGGCTTCTGCCTCTGGGGTCTCCGGAGCTGTGACTCAGGGAAACTTTGCCCTCTGTTCTTCCTCTGTTCTCAGTCAAAGGGACCGTCTTCCTCTGGTCCAGTGATTCTAAGACAAGAGCTGAGGGTGGCACGAGCCCCCCTCCCTGCAGCGTGAACGCTCTCCTGGTCACCACCATCTGCTTCCACCGCGGCTGGCTTTGTTGACGGCGGGTCAGAGCAGCTTGACAATTCCCACCACACTCCTGGCAACTCATGTTGTGTCCCAAGGCGGTCTCACGTTGCTGGAGTGGAAATCTCCGCTGCCAGCCGCTGGGGACGGTGGCCATGCCAGATGTGCACAGCGGATCCTCCCGGACCAGGTGGTCGAGTCATGGACTCTCTGGCTTCCCTGGATGTGGTTTTAAATAAATAAGTGCAGAGGAAAAAAAAAACTTGGTGACCAGACTGGAGCACCAGGCAATTCCTCAGGCAGGAATTCCATGGGCCAGAGGCTTAGAAACACCTTCCTGTGCCCGCATGGGCTGGGCACAGAGGGCTCAGGAACCAGTAGACCCTGGCCCTGGCCTCCAAGACCCCTCATCCTGGGGGAGAGATAAACACGGAGACACAGTGGGAGAGCCCAGGGGAGGGCCATCAGTCGGGAAGGAATCTGGGGGGTGGGGGCATCACAGATAATGGGCGTTTGAGTTGAGAAGTAGGCAATATTAGTGTGGACAGACACGAAGATGAGACACATGAGAGCATTCTGAGGCGAGTCCTAGAGGGTCCGAATGCAAGGGCGTGGACAAAAGGTAGGGTAGGAGTGCCAGGCTGGTCCAGATGGGCAGAGGCCTTGGATGCCGTTGCCAGTGGGAAGGGACTCCGGGCTTTGGCCATGGAGCCACAGCACAAAAATGTCCGTGGTCAGGCTAGTGTTTAAGAAAGGCCTCTCTGTTTGTAGGAAAAAGACGCCCAGGGCAACTCTGAAGGTGGATGTTCCCAGGCAGAAGTGATGGTCCCTGCAGAAGTCAGAGGGGCCCTGAGCCAGGCTGCAGGGACTTACATGGAGGGTGAATGGTGCCCGGAGGGACGTGGGGATGAGGAGAGAAGGACTCTCCCAGGACAGCAGCCGCTTTGGGGGCCCCACCTGCCCCTCCACCCTGCTCGGGGAGGGGAGAGAAGATCACCGACTTCAGGCCAAGCCCGGCTCCCCAGAAGCACGTGGGGCCCTCTCCCTTGAAGTTGAGAGGAAGTTTGCGGTTCCTGTTCTTACACTGGTCCCCACGCTTGCAGTCGCCGGTGAATGAAACCCAGCTCAAAGCAGGGGATCCTCTGGGGTATCGAGGAGCCCAAGGGACGGCGGCCTCCACCACGGCCACGTCAGGCCACGGGTGCCAGGCTCAGATCTCAGCTTCTCTCCTCGTCTTGGTTCTGCTTCCCTCTGGGTCGGCTTCATGTCAGGCAGCCTCTCCTCATGGGCCGACCCTGCAGCTCCAGACTTGCATCCCACCAGCTCACCGACCCCCCGAGAGAAGGGTCCCAACAGCCCCAGGAAAAGTTCCAGAACCAAGTCTCCGCAGTCTCTCATGGGCCACATGCTCCTCCCTGGGCCAGTTGCGGTAGCTGAGGATGGAGTGCACTGATTGGCCAAATCCTGGTCATGTGCTCTCTGCTAGAGCCCAGGCTGGGGCCTCAGCCCCAAAAAATCCACATGGAAGGAGACTGAGGGTGGGGGAAGCTCCCTCCAAGGGAAGGGAAGTGGGGGGTGCCATTACTGAAAGAAAGGGAAACTGAGGCTCAGACTGTCAAAGCGCTGTGTGTTCTTGAAGCCTGTCTGCAGTAGCTGAGATGCAGTGGCCGCCACACCTCCCAGCTTCCCGTGCCCACACCGGGTGTTACACTCAGGCCTCCTCAACACATTGCTGAAGTTCAAGACATAATTGAGCAGAGAGATGCACTTGACCTTTTACATATTCAAAATAACAACCCACGCTGAGCGCGGTGGCTCATGCCTGTAATTCCAGCATTTAGGGAGGCTGAGACCGGAGAATTGCCTGAATCCAGGAGTTTGAGGTCAGCCTGGGCAACACAGTGAGACCTCATCTCTACCAAAAAAAAATAAAAAAATTAGCTGAGCAGGGTGGCACACATCTGTAATCCCAGCTACTGTGGAGGCTGAGGTGGAAGGATCACCTGAGCCCAGAAGGTCAAGGCTGTGGTGAGCTGTGATCATGGCACTGCACTCCAGCCAGGGTGACAGAGTGAGACCCTGACTCAAATAAATAAATACAGTGAAATAGCAAGCAACGGAAACTATTGGTTCATAGTCTCATTCACCTGCTGTGTGCCCTGGCTAGCTCTGGCTGTCCTGGGTGATAGAAAGACCTAGAGTCTGCCGCAAGGAGCTCACAGTCGGTGGAGTCTATTTTCAGTAGAATTCTCTCTGATAATTTAGTAGAGTCAGAAATGAAAAAAAAAAAAAAAAAACATTTCACTGCATATTTTTTCCTGGCACTTGGATGCTTTTATTTGCTTTTAGATTAACTGCCTTACAAGAAAATCATGAATTGAAAAGGCCTTTAAAAGTTCCCCGTTCACGTCTGAGTCAATTTTGTCTTCACTGATAAAAATACTTAATTGTTGTTGCATGCACTAAACATCACTGCCAAGGCAGCCTCTGGGGTTTCACAGTTTATTCTCTGGACATCTGCCTCTGAGTCCTGAGCAGGCGTTGCAGGCCGGTCACACAAAGGGTGCAAGTCTAGAGACTGTCCTATTACAACAGGGAACTGCAAAATAATAGTCTGGACAAAAGACTCAGCACGCGCTCTCGTCAAGCATCTGTATGTGGAAGCAGCACTCGCTGATCCCGAGGGCAGAAGTCGTCGTGATTGGGAATAGATTTTTAGCTCAGGATGAGAGAAATATCCAGGGACCAGAGCCGCTGCAAAATGCATAGACTGCCGTGTGAGTTAGTGAGCGCCTCGTTCCGGGGGTGTGTAAGTGGGGACTCTCGGGTAGGAAGCTAGACCAGATGACCTCAGCCTCTTCCACCCAGAAGATTCCAGAACCACGGGGTGCAGTTCTGGCTCAGCCGCTGTTGGGCTGTGTGGCCTTGGTGAGGCCCTGGCGCGCTCTCAGCCTCGGTGGCCTAGATACCCCCTTCCCCGCCCCCACCCTCATGGCTTCTTTCTCTTTGTCTCACTCGTGCCAGGCGTTCACACCTGCCTCTGCACACTCAGGCGGTTTCTGCCCCATGCATATTTCGAGGATCCGGGCCCGAGCAAGGCAGCCCACCAAACCCGCAGGTGTGAGGCGGCTTCTGTCGGTGCCTTCTGTTCCTAGAGAGGCTGTGATTCATTGCAATGGGGGACGCCTCCCCCATCTGACAGGTGGAGAAGCGGGGTCTGGGGGTGGAAACCAGCCTTAGGGCAGGACGCAACCCCCCCCCGCAGACGCACCTGACTGGGCTTCTCCCACCTCACCCCATCTCCCTGTCCCTACGGTGAGCCTTCAATCCACAGTCTTCTGGGAATGGGACGCCCTCATCCAGGTCGGGAAGGGGCGGCCCTGGAGGCAGATGGGACCTAACATCTCAGGGTGGGAGGTGCCTGTCCCATGGGTCTCTCCGTGAGTGGCTTCATTTTTTTTTTTTTGGCAGGGGGGGTTTTTACAACAACCCTTCAGGAAGGCATCACCTTCCCCAGCTCGCGAGGCTTGACCATTGTCTGGGCCAGCCAGCAAGCCTGAGGGGGAGACAGCATGGAACCAGGCCCACCCACCTGGCCACGCTGTCTCCTGCGGATGCACAGATTCTCACCTTCCAGAAGGAGGCACGACCCCTCCTAGGAAGTGCCCCCTTTGCCAGGCCGGCCAGCCAGACCCAGACCTGATGCCCAAGTCCCCCTGTCGCTGCTTGCCAGGGAACAGAGGGGATCCAACGAGCCTAGAGGTCTGAGCTCTGCTGGGTCTTTTGGAGAAGCCTCCTGCCCTCTCCGAGCCTTCACTTACCTGAAATAGGAGGGGCGTGGTCCCCTGGCTCTAGTATTCCAGGACCCCTGCATTCTGGGACTCCTCACCCCACATCTCCATCTGTGTAGGGAGGGACCTGCGGGCCTCACACAAGCTGACAAAGCATCTGCTCCGCTTGTCTGCCCTGGGAGGGTTTGCATCCTGCCTCGGGGCTGGTTTCCTCCCCCAGACCCATCGCCTGTCAGATGGGGGAGGCATCCCCCAAGGCAACGAGTCACAGCCTTTCTAGGAACAGAGAGGACAAGAAAGATGCGTAGAGGAGGTGCCCAAGATCCCACCATTAGGAAGACAGAGCCCTCTCAACACAGGCGGGGCACCCAGGTCTCTCGTGAGACTCTGCCAGTGTCCTGCGGCCACAGGATCCGCAGCGGTGCTGGGGTAAGCTGGTGACACGCTTGCCAGCCCCGGGCCCCAGCGGCCACCAGCTCCACCTTCCCAGGGCCTCACCAACACCCAGTTTGTGCGCCATCAAAACTCGGGTGATTTCTGCCACTGGCGGAAGCCAGTCCCGGCTCACTGCCTGGGTATCCCTCTCAGTCCCCCCCCCAACATGGCCACGTGTTCCTCTGTGCCCCCAGGGTTCTGAAAAGAGCACTGTGCGGGGCCTGGTAACCCAGAAGAGAGGCGGTGTGAGCTGGAAAGGCAGTGAAGGGCAATGTGGGCGGGGGAGTTTGGAGAATATGGGCAGAAGGAGGAAGCGGCCACTGAGGGAACCCTGGGCGGGGGGAGGAACCGCCAAGCGGGGAAGAGATGATCAGACCCACCTTCTGTGTCTTAATTTTCACAGCTCACGAGAAAAGGAGAGATGATGAGTCTTGTTTTTCCGTTGAAAGCACTGAAGCCGGGCTCGGTGGCTCAGCCTGTAATCCCGTGCCTTTGGGAGGCTGAGGTGAGTGGATTGCCTGAGCCCACGGGTTCGAGACCCGCCTGGGCACCTTGACAAGACCTCATCTCTACAACAAATTAAAAATGAGCCGGGCGTGGTAGCGTGCACCTGTAGTTCCGGCTACTGGGAAGGCTGAGGCGGAGGGATCGCCGGAGCCCGGCAGGTCGAGGCTGCCGGGGCCGGGAGCGGCCACTGCACTCCAGCCTGGGCGACAGAGTGAGACTCCAACTCAAAAAAAAAAGAAAGCATCAATGCTCAGAGACACAAAGCCACTTTCCCAAGGTCACACAGCCAGGGAGTGTCAAGGCCAGGCCTAAACCTTCATGCCTGGCTCCCTCCCTCACTCCCCTGAGGACGTGATGTCCCCACACATCCTTGCTCTCGGAGGGGGAGTTTTCAGGGCGAAGCACCCCTCCCCCACAGCTATCCAGCGGCCCTCAGCCGCCTCCTCTCTGACGCAGGCCGCAAGGCACTTCCAGGGACCCTTGCTCACAGCTCCCTCGGCAGGCAAGGGACCAGCAGCGCTCAGTCTCTGGAGTCCTCACTCCCCAGAGCTTTCCTGGAAACAGCAGGAAGCTATTTTTAAAAGCAGCCTCGGCAGGCAGGCAGTAACCTGGGAGATGAGTCCCCAACCCCGTTCTCACCCCTGTGTGCTGAGGGTGGCGTTTCCCCCATTCAGACTCCATCAAGAAGCCAGGGTCCGTGAGGCGACAGGTCACCTGCCCTGGGGGGGAGGCAGATCTGCTCCAAATGACCCTCGACTCCTCCAGCCGGAAGGGGCCTGAGATGCTCGTGCCCACGCGCTGTGGGTGTCAGTGAGACCGTGTACATAGCCGGCGGTTGGGGGGGTATTTGTGGCAGCCATGTGTCCCATATCCTATGCGAGGGTGACATTTAGGCACGTGTGTGTGTCTGAAGGCCTGTGTGTTGATGTGAACTTACCTCTGTGCATGTGTGTCTGGATATGTGTATCTGTTTGTTCCTGTGTGAGTGTGTGTAGGTGTGTGTATGCATCAGTGTTTACGTATGTCTGTCAGTCTCCAAGAAACCCAGGAAATAAATGGATGGAATTTGACAAGTGGGAGGAGCATTAGCACTCTCCAGAGCTGGAGCCCTTCTTGCCTTGCTGGTCGAGTCGCAGAAGGGGATATTGAGACCCAGAGAGGGGAAGGGACGTGCCTAAGGCCGTGCGGCTGCAGAGAGGTTGGGAACCCAAATCTGTGTCTCGGCTCCCAGAACCCATCTACTCAGTCACCCCATTCAGGCTCCATTTCCAAGGTCAAGAGCTGCTCCCTCCTTGCCCCCACACCAGTGAGGACCCCTAGACCTATCTCCTCACTGGACCTTGAACGGGCTACTGAGAGGTGTCCAAGCATCAGCGCTCCTTGTGGGCTCTGAAGGGAGCATTGACTAACTCAACATACCTACCCACTGCCCGACCCGGGGTCCACAGAGAGCCCAAGAGAGGCTGAACGTGACTCCCACCCTCGAGAAACCCACAGTCTGGCAGGAGGTCGGACAAGTAAGCCAAAATCTATGGGCCTAATGGATCCTTGGACAGAGTCCCAAAGAAACACAGAGGCAGGATAACATGTTCCAGTTGGTCAGACAAAGTCAGTGGGGTTGGGGAAGACATTGGAGTTGCAATTTAATAGGCAAATAGGTGTCTAAGACACTGAAGGACAAAGGGTATTCCAAGCTGGGAGCCCAACATACACAAAGGCGTCTCATCCACCTCCTGAAACCTTGTTCTAGAGAGATCCAGCTCCTCCCTGGTCTGCTTGGCCTTCCCTCCACATCACTCGCCTGTGTTCCTGCTATTCCTGCCATCTTGAATTTAATCATTCTCTCAGCAAATATGTCCTGGGCACCAAAAAGGCTCCTGGCCCCGAGAGTGGTACGGGAGCTACAGATGTGATGTCAAGCATAGTCTCGAGTCTGAAGGCAGGAGATGAAGCAGCTCATGTCAGCCATCTGCAGTTCTCAACTCCTGCATGCCTGGCCCCGTGCTCCATGTCATGAGGGGTGAGAAGGACCATGGAAACTCACGGGGCACCTTGCTATGCCAGTCACGGGTCCTTGCAACAACACAGAAATTTAAGTGCTGATGGCCCCATTTCTGGAAGAGAAAGTTGAGGCTCAGAGAGATGAACTGACTTGTCCAAGGTTGTGCATGGTCCTAGGAGCCAACCCAGGTCTGTGTGACTCTGAGTGTGAGTTCTTTTTGCCGGGCTAGGCTGACTGCCTTCACAGCCAGAAACGTGAGCTTTGGAAAGTGTAACTTTTGCTATTCCTCTGTCTGCAACCATCTCCTCCTGGCCCCCCGAAGCGTCCAGCTATGTTCCTCTTGAAAATGGCAGCCAAGTTGGGGAACCCAAGGCAGCAGGGGGTCTTCTGCCCTTAGACTTAAAGGAAGTGGAATCAAAGTTGCCTCCTCAGAGGAAGTAGTGCAGACCCAGCAGGCGTGAGGTCAGATGGGGGAAGACAGGGACCTCAGGAGACGTGGCTGAATCCTCTGTCTTCCACACCTTGGGAAAGCGTCTCCACCCGGAACTGTTTGCTGTTCAGACCAAACGCGAGGCAGGTGCTGAGGATCCCACTCAGTCATGAGGGCCTCTGGTTCTATTTGCCTCTAACGTGAGCTCAGAAAACATGGTTAACTTGCCTTGTGCGGTTAAGTTTGAGGGATTTTTCGAAATCCTCCCACCCCCCTTTTTTTTCTTGTCTGAATGAGGGTTTCTCTCTGTCACCCAGGCTGGAGTGCAGTGACATGATCACAGCACACCGCAGCCTCCACCTCCTGGGCTCACACGATCCTTCTGCTTCAGCCCCCCAAGTAGCTGGGACTACAGACACACGACACCATGCCTGGCTAATTTCTTTTTTTTAATTGTTTGTAGAGATGAGGTCTCGCTAGGTTGCCCAGGCTGATCTCGAATCCCTGGGCTCAAGTGAACGCCTTGCTTTGGCCTCCCAAAGTGCTGGGATTACCGGCATCAGCCACCCACCCCTGCCCTGAAATCCCTTTTATTAATGAGGTTTATAACCCACCTTGTGACTAGGAATGGCTACCCTCACTTTGCCGATGAGAAGGGCTGGCTTCCAGGGACATGGGCAGGAATGTTGTGCGGCAGGTCAAGGGCCTAAGCCCAGAGCCCAATTCCACCCTGTGACACTTTCAGAAGTCCTGTCGACCCATTCATGAGACACTTGTGCTTTGGAACCGTTTGGCAGGAAAGAGCTGGGGTGGGGGCGGGGATGACTCGTTCCACAGCTGGAGTCAGTCAGTCCCCAGACTGGAGGGGACTGTCTCCACCCCTCCCTGCCATAGCTGGGACTTCTCTGGACACCCCACCCAGACACCCCAGGCTGGGCTGCTACCCACCTCTGCTGCCCGCCCCTGTTCCCCGAGCCGGGATCCAGCTGAGTGGAGACTCAGGTTCCCGCAGGGTACTTGGCTCCTACCCGAGCTCCAGTCGCTGCTAGAGGAGAGGCTCGG
>NW_007064539.1:31883-41078 GCF_000164805.1 Carlito syrichta | reverse complement strand
TCTCTGGCTGCTGTTTTAGCACAAGATTTCACTGAGGGGGTAAATCCTAAAACACTTTCCAAACCCACAGCCTCTTGGCACGTGACTGAGACACAGGGCCAGTCCCTGATGGGGGCGGGAGGGCCTGCCTTCCAAAGGAGCTCTGCCACGTACAGGGCTTGGCACACACCATTCCTGCCCGTTTCCATTCGCCTGGCTGACTTTAACTCATCCTCGGGCTTCAGCTCAGATGCCTCTTCCTCCAGGAAGCCTTTCTTGATTCTCTATGTTGGAAAGAGTGTGTGCCTTTCCTCCCCCGCCCAAGCATCTTTGTGTCACAGACTTGAGTACCCTGGAGGTCTTTGAGGACAGGAGTTGTGCTGTTTCCATCCCTAAATCTCTCTGAGCCTCGGTTGTCTGCCGCTATAAAATGGGGCCATGGCGCCACTGGAACACAACTCCTGTGAAGATCCAGATGAGATCCTGTGCATGGAAACCGCCCAGAACCACAGAGGCAGGTCCACGTCGGTGGGTTCGATCGCCACGGCCAAGGCCACGCACAGTAGTAAACGTCCACTCACGCAATGATTACTGGTCAAGGGTCCGTGTGCCAGGCATGGCACTCGAAACCAGGATCTAACAAAGAACTGAGTAGGCGCAGGGTTTGCCTTAAGGACTTCACAGTCTGGGAAAGAGATAGAGACGATTTCAATCGATATAATGTGATCCATGCTTGGGTAGAGGTGGGAGGGCAGCCAGGGGCGTCACCTAGGCCAGCCTGGGAAGGGTAGGAAAGTTTTGCAGAGGTGGTAGCCCCATGGAGCGAGCCAGGGTGGCGTCAGGAAAGAGTGCTCCAGGAGCCAGCAGCACGGCAAAGGCCAGGAGGCAGGACCCAGTGGTCTGGTGAGACCCCCCTGGACAGGAAGGGGTCTGACGGCCAAGGTAGGCTGGCTATGTTGACTTTAAGAACAGATCAAAGTATCTGTCGATTGCTTTTAAACAGATTACAAACAGTGTGTTGATTTCCTTTAAAAAGTAAAGACCACAAGGCCATAAAACATAAATTTAGATCATATTAGTTACTGGAGGCTGGAACAGCCTAAAACAAGAACCGAGGGAAAAGGTTTGGAAACAAAATGTGAGAAAAATAGCTCAATAAATGCTTAAGACAGGAATAGTGACCAAAACAACTCCTTTTTTAAAGAAGTAATTTATAGCATCAAAACTCTGAATCATGCTCTGCTGGTAAATTCTCCCAAACATTTGAGGAAGAAATAACAATATTCTACACAAAATATCTCAGATCAGGAGGGAACCTTCCAAACGTATTTTAAGAGGCCAACGTGAACTTGATACCAAAACCAGACAAAGGCATCACAAGAAAACTGCAGATCAATATGCCTCACAAACACAGACACAAACATGTTCACAAAATGTTAGCAACTGAATCCACCTCATACCCAGATGTTCATGTCTGAGCTATTCCCATTGTTGAAATCAAAGGTTTTGTTAGAATCAAATTACTTATGTAGGTAGGCTGGTAAGAAAAGTCTCAGTTGCAAGTGGTTTTTAACAACTTGAACTGACTTAAGTAAAAAGACAAGGTAAGCCGGGCTCGGTGGCTCAGCCTGTAATCCCGCCCCTTTGGGAGGTTGAGGTGAGTGGATTGCCTGAGCCCATGGGTTCGAGATCCACCTGGGCAGCAAGAAAAAGAAAAAGACAAGGTGAAGGGCTGGTTTCGTGCTCCTGGAAACTCAGGCCCAGCTGGCTCCAGGCACTTTTTGTTTTGATTTTTTTGAGTTGGAGTCTCACTCTGTCGCCCAGACTGGAGTGCAGTGGCCGCTCCCGGCCACTGCAGCCTCGACCTGCTGGGCTCCGGCGATCCTTCCGCCTCAGCCTTCTGAGTAGCTGGAACTACAGGCACGCACTACCTCACCCAGCTAATTTTTTGATTTTTATTGTAGAGATGAGGTCTCGCCAAGTTGCCCAGGCGGGTTGCGAACCCGTCGGCTCAAGCAATCCACTCACCTCAGCCTCTCAAAGGCGTGGGATTACAGGCTGAGCCACCGAGCCCGGCTTGGCACCAGGCTCTTAATGTCATCGGAAGCCGTCTTTGTCCATCGGGATGTCCCATCGTGCGTGCCTGGCAGGCTTTCCCATAGGGTGGTAAGGTGTTGCCATTAAAGCCAAGTGTTTGTCCAACCAGTTGCAAGTTATCAGGAAAGTGGGGGGAGTCTCCTGCTGGGGGAAGCCCAGAATCAGGGCTCAACCAGGGTGGGTTACATGCGGGTTTTGCAAAAGCATTCCCAACCTAACGCCACTCCCAACTACCCCCTCCATCCAAAAGACAGAGAACAGGAAAACACAGCAGTAGTCATTCCCACATATCATTTCTTTCCGTGCCTCCCTGTGCAGTTCCCAAAGCTCTGGGCAGCTGTTGTCTCAGTTGATCCTCACCCTGGGTGGCAGGCAGAGAAGGTGCCAATGTCATGCCCATTGTATAGATAAGGAGAAGGAGACCCAGAATGGAGGAGATCACACAAGCGTGGAGCCAGAGTTGTGTTCAGAGCTGCAAGATCACACATGCTAGAGTGTTTTCGATTCTCAGAAAACTTCTCCATGTGGGCATGGTGGCTCATGTTTGTAATTCTAGCATTTTGGGAGGCTGAGGCAGGAAGATTGCTTGAGGCCAAGAGTTCAAGATCGGTCTGGGCAACATGGCGAGACCCCCCATCTCTACAAAGAATAAAAAAAGAAATGAGCCAGGCATGGTGGTGTGTGACTATAGTCCCAGCCACTTGGGAGGCTGAGGTAGGAGGATGGCTTGAGTCCAGGAGGTCAAAACCACAGTGAGCTATGATGATGCCACTGCATTCTAGCCTGGGTGACAGTGAGACCCTGTCTCAAAAAAAAAGACAAGAAACCCTCTCCAGAGGAAACCAGACCCAAACTTGAGTATTCTGAAGGCGTCAGGGAGAACCATGGTTCACCGCGCACCGGGTCAAGGCTTTGGCATGCTTGGTCTCATTCATTCTTTACTCCCAAGTCTGCAACACAGGCTCATTTTACTGAGGCTCTGAGGAGAAGCCATGACCTGGTCAAGGTCACAGGGCTAGGAAGAGGTATTCAGACCCCAAGCTGGGCTTTTCCATGACCTTTCACTCTGCTCTAAAGAAAGGCCTCCCACAACCCCACCAGGCGGCATCTCTGCTGGGCTCCCACCAGGCAGCAGGGGCTAATTGGAAACTGGAGCCTTGAAAACTTCCCGCCTGGTGTGGAGGCCTCGCCCTCCTCTCCCCACCTGGAGCCAGGGCCATCTGTTCTTTTTTGTCGTTGGATGCAGGGGAAGATGAAACTGAATTTAAATACTAATAACACTTAGCATTTGTCTGGAAAGTGTTTTTGCACACTAATTGCTGATTAATCCTCCCGAGGCCCCAGAGACATCTCCCTGTCTTTGTTCCCATTCTGCAGGCAGGCTGGTAGCTTTCAGACTGAAAGGAGCTGAACCCAAAGGCTAAAAGATGGATTTGGGGCTTGCTGGGCAAGAGCTTTGCCAGCGCCTGGGCAGCTTCCATGTCTGCTCAGCTGGATGGGCATAGGGCAAATAGGCTCATTCCAACCACTATGGCTGTGCAACTACCAGTAAAGCTGGGAACTAGGTCTAAATGGTCACCTGGCTGCCCACAAGCTGCCTGGCCATGGACAGCCCCGGCCTTTCTGAGCCTTGGCGTCCTTATCTGTAAAATGAGAATATCGCTGCCTATTGGCTGGGTAAGTCACTTGTCAATGTCACTGAGTAGCCCCCATGGGCCGGCCACCGGGCCAAACACCATGATGCCACACTGAACAAGACAGACAATGTCTTGGCTTCCATGTGACTGGTAGGCTAGTTGGAGAGAGAGATAATAGTAAGAAAATAAACAAATAAGCAAGAAAATTACAGCTCATGTTTGTGAGATTGTTAGGAAACAATTTTGTAAATGTATTTCTTTTTGGGGGGGTGGGGTTGGAGTCTTACTCTGTCGCCTAGACTGGAGTGCAGTGGTCCCTCCCGGCCACTGCAGCCTCGACCTGCTGGGCTCCGGCGATCCTTCCACCTCTGCCTTCCAAGTAGCCGGAATTACAGGTGCGCGCTACCACGCCCGGCTGATTTTTGATTTATTGTAGAGATGAAGTCTCACCAAGTTGGCCAGCTGGGTCTCGAACCCGCGGGCTCAGGCAATCCACTCACCTCAGCCTCCCAAGGCGCGGGATTACAGGTTGAGCCACCGAGCCTGGCATAAATGTATTTCTTAAAGTACAATACACCACAAAGATTCTTTTAGATGGTAGAGTCATATTCTTCTTGCAACATTTATCCAGAAATTAGAGCTGTTTTCCAACAAATGGCCACAGTGGGCAGAATCATGGGCCTTGGAGTTTTGTTGGGGTGAAATCTGGAGAGTCTTGATGTGTCCTGCGGAAGACAGGGTACTGACAGTTTCTCATCCTTATGTTTCCATGCAGGAGGCAGTAGTTTCTAGCATCTTCTACATCTTCCCTCCTTCAGCAGTCACCAGGATTTTCTGGTGTTGCAGAAGAGGAGGTCTCTTTAACGGGGCGGGGGGGTCGGGGGAGAAGGCCTCAACTCTTACTCAGGTTCTAGAATAAATCACCAGGTTGGCAAGCAGAGTAAAGAGCTTATTAAGACAAAAGTCACACTTAAAAGGAAGCAGAGCCGGGCTCAGTGGCTCAGCCTGTAATCCCGCGCTTTGGGAGGTTGAGGTGAGTGGATTGCCTGAGCCCGTAGGTTCGAGACCCTCCTGGGCAACTTGACGAGACCTCATCTCTACAATAAATCAAAATATCAGCCGGGTGTGGTAGCGCGCGCCTGTAGTTCCAGCTACTTGGAAGGCTGAGGCGGAAGGATCGCCGGAGCCCAGCAGGTCAAGGCTGCGGTGGCCGGGAGCGGCCACTGCACTCCAGTCTGGGCGACAGAGTGAGACTCCAATTCAAAAGTAAATAAATAAGTAAATAAAAGGAAGCAGAGTGAGGGTGGGCACTCTCCAGAGGAGAGCTGCTTTGAGGAAGGACAGTATACACTCCAAGGGAGGGAGTGCAGAGAGTCTCAGAATACGGATGTGGCTGGAGAGGTCTTGGTGACCAGCTTTTATATATTCTGCCTTTGAGGAGGTGGCTGGAAGGGGTGAGGGTCATGAGGGTTTTGGATTTGTCTCCATGTGTCTTCATTTGGGCTTCTGGGCTGTGTGATGAGCTCATGTTCTGTGTATAACTGTCAGGGGATCAAGAAAATTGGGTGAGGGGGTGGAGTCTGCTGACTCCAGCCACAAATACCCTGGAGGTGTTTTCCAAATTTTTAGTGACTTGCTTCTTGTAGGACAAACCAGAGGTCTCATTTTCCTGCATTCACTACTCTGCCTCACTGGGCTGTCTACCCTCCCAGGCCTCAGAGCCAGGCCTTTCTTGTGGAGTTGGAGCACACATGGTTTTCCAGCTGTGCTCTCTGAAGCCCCAAGATTCCACACTGAGCCTCTTGGGCCAACTCAAGGAAGGAGGGGACCCAGAAAGGGGTCTACAGGCCACCACCTCAGTAGCCAGTGAAACTTCACTCTAACTCTCTTACCCAATTGGCTTCCACATGAAATCCATCTGAAAATAAGATCCCATTTTTTAAAAAAGAACTTAAATAGTCTCCCTGGGGATGATTTGGACTTAGAAGACCAATACTTAAACCCTAGCTATATCTCCTAAGGCTGCTGTCTGACCAGAGAACATAAGGAAAGTCACATGGGCAACAAGCCCAGCAGAATGCTTGACCCAGTAGGGGCTCTCCATAAGCAGTTCTAATCTGCATCTTCACCCCAGGCATTTAACAAGGTAGAATAGAGCTGGGTTGCAGTACATAACCTCACTCCTAGGGAGACTCTGTCTGAGAAGGTTGCAAGAAGGCAAAACAATCTCACAGCTTAGTTTATCAAGTCTATAGTTTCAAAATTTTGGTGTATTGCATTCATTTTAAAACAGTAGATGCCTCTCTCTTTTGTTTAAGACCTTAATGTTGGCCAGATATGGTGATTCATGCCTGTAATCACAGCACTTTGGGAGTCTGAGGTGAGAGGATCACTAGAGGCCAGAAGTTTGAGATCAGCCTGAGCAACAAAGCGAGACCCGATCTCTACAAAAAAAAAAAAAAAAATAGAAAAATTAACTGGGCATGGTGGTGCATGTCTGTATTCCCAGATACCTAGGAGACTGAGGCAGGAGGTTCACCTGAGCCTAGGAGTTCAAGGTTGCAGTGAGCCATGATTGTGCCACTGCACACCAGCCTGGGCAACAGAGTGAAACTCTATCTCAAAAACAAAACAACAAAAGAAACTTAATGTCTAGCTTTTCATTGTGGTTTAAAAAAAATCAGCACAGCCTATCTCAGGGCAAAGTTGAGAAATTCCACACGAGCGGTGGTTTCCTGACGCAAAAGCTCTCAGTCCTCAGTTCCATGGAATTGGAGCCAGGGGAGGGGCAGGCACAGACACCAGGAGACTGTCTCCCAGAAATGCTGAAGAGATGTCCCTGCTTACACACACGTAGATCAACAAGACTTCCTCCCAGAGCACGCTCAGCTCAAAGAGCCCCCTCTCCAAAGGGGACACGGCCGCACGGAGCACACAATGCAAGCTCCCCATGGGGGTGCACACAGGTTCCCATGGTATCCACACAGATACAAGCACCCAGCAAAGCACAAAAGCCCCCCAGGGGAAGTCACCCTCAGTAGAGACAGCACAGACATACAGGAGCGGCACACACCAGGAACACACAGCCTAAGGGTGCTGTGCAGAGAAGCTGGGCTGTTCCTGCTCCCCACTTCTGCACCCCCAGACCCACACTCCTGCTGCCGGTGAGAAGCCTGTTTCTGGTCCTGAGACTCCAGGGGTCCCCAAGCCCCTCCACATCGCAGGCTCCAGAGGTCGGTGTCCCTTGCCAGTGGGGACATATATGAGCACCTCTATGCAGTCATCCTCTGCTGTGGCTCTCAGGCATGGGGGGTGGCCATGGTGCCCCAGGCACGGGGGCCAGGACAGTGGGTCTCCCCTTTCTTTGCCTTGGACCGCACTGGCACGTGGTTGGAGGCACAGACCGGGTAGGAATCCCAGCTCAGGGTGCCCTTAGACGAGTCTTTTCTCTCTGGGCCTCACATTTCTCATCAGGAAAACGGGGGTATGTTACTTACTTTGTAAGGCTTCCATGAGAAGTGAGTTAAAAGGTGTAACCATCTAGGGAGAATTGTATACACGTTGGTCACCTGTCCCTTGGCTTTGCCCTTCCAGTTCTCACGGCTCAGGGCAGCAGACAGACGGAGAGACCCCACTCCACCAGTCACAAGCCTTCCTCCCACGGTCCCGCCCTTCTAGGAGCCGAGCATTGCAGGCAGGACTGAGGTCTAAGCAGATAATGCTCGTCCAGCATGAAGGGCCACGGCGGAAGAGGCCTGGAGGAGCAGAGGGTGGAGGTGCCAGCCGCCTCCCCCAAGGGGGGGCACGGACCACATTTCACGTGTCCACGTATCCTTAGGTGTCTTTGCTGCAACCAACCACTTCCGGTGTTGATGTTTATTGAGCACCTACTATGCGCTAGACACTTTGCATGCATGCTCTTATCTTGTGAGTCAAGGCTCCAAAGCGGATGCCAAAGGCTGTCACTATCTCTTCCTACAGAAAAGGCAGCCAGGGAAGGGAGCGCCACCTGCCCCAACACGGATCAGGGTCAAGCCTGACTCCAGACTCCATGCCCCAGGCCCTTCCACCTCTGGCTGTGTGACCTTGGGCAGGTCACTTCCCTCCTCAGGCTCAATGTCCTCGTCTGCAAAGTGAAAACAGGGTGGATTCCATGATCCGTGAGGAATCTCCCAGCTCGAAAGAGAAAGAAGATTTCTAGGTGCTGGGTATTTATTGAACACCTACTGTCTACCATCATCACATTTTATCCTTCCGGCAAATCTATGACTACATTCTCAGACTCAGAGGGACAGAAAGACTCGCCAAGTCCTCACAGCTTGTGGTGGCAGAGCCGAGGAGGGACCCAGGCCTGACTGACTTCTCTCCCTTGACTGCTCCTGGGGCTTTCACTGCCTCAGCCTCCCCCCACCTTTGCTGCCACTACCCCTACTTGTGAGTCGGGCCTCTGTCTTCTCTGGTGATTTGCTATCCAGCAGCTGGAAGTCCTCAGAGCAGCCTAGCCCAGAAGAGGGGCCCCAGGAGGTCTTCGGGACAGTTAGACCAGGCTGGACAGCCTTGGGCAAGTTGATCGACCTCTCTGGGCCTCAGTTGCCTCCTACAGAATGTAGGGAGGAGATGCCTTATATTTACAAGGTGTTGAGACAAATCCTAGAGGAGTCGGCACTGAGGAGACCAAGGGAGACTTCAGACAGAACTCCGAGAGGTGCAGGGCCACGGGGGGACTCTGGGGACCTCCTCCCAGGCGGTGTGAGGCCCCCGCAGGAAGTTTCTGAGCCAGGGAGGGACACCCCGTGAGGAGCATTTTAGGAAGATTCTGGCAATGCAGGCTGGGTTGAGGGAGGAGCTGTGGCGGGGGTGGGGGGTGTGAGCAGTGCCTGTGCCTGGAAAACGCTTACAAAGGAACCCACCCCTCCCCAGGCCTCCGGGTCTGCACAGCCTGGGAACCGGGTCCTAGGTCCCCTGCCCACCCAGGTCGTGCCCACGCCCCTAGGGCCTGCAGCAGCCACCCTGAGCTCCTCCTCAGGCTGCCCGTTGCCACCTTAAAGCCCTTCTTGCATGTGGCCCTCACCACGCCCGCCCCCTCACCCGCAGCCAAGTCCGGCAGCTGGGACTTGAACCCAGGTCTGCAGGACACTGAGTCTAGTGCTCCCCAGAAGTGGCAACCAACCCCAGAAGCATGTCTGAGCCTCACATGGGCACCTCTCTGCCTTCACCTGGGCCCCAGGCAGAACTAGAGGGAAGACCCACAGCCCCTGCAGAGGGGCATGAGTGGGCGGTCTCACAAGTTCTGGGTCAAGGGCAGCCCCTGCCGCCAGGTGCCAGCCACAACGGTGCTCGCCCTGGCTCTTCCCTGGGCCCTGTTAGTCAGGTAACCATCAAGAAGAAGGAGGGGGCTTCTGCACTAGACTGGAATCCAGTCTCTTTCTTTCTCTCTCTCTCTCTCTCTCTCTCTCTCTCTCTCTCTCTCTTTAAAAAAAAA
>NW_007064539.1:6869-31863 GCF_000164805.1 Carlito syrichta | reverse complement strand
AAAAAAAAAAAAAAAAAAAAAAAAAAAAAAAAAGAAGAAGGAGGAGGAAACAGAGGGCACCCTGGGGCCCCCAGTCCTTCTTCTCCAATGCCTTCAAGGTTCACACCTTCTCGGCGGCAGAGCTTTCCGATGCTGTTCCAATCCCCCACCGGGCAGCTGCCCCACAGGGTTACTGATCACTGCTAGTCATTCAACAAACCCTCTTTGACACTTGCTTTGTGTCAGCTGGGTGTGGCCCGACCATTCAGACACAGCCTCCATCAGGCCCCAGGCTGGTAGCCAGGAGATGCCCTGGGAGACAAGGGAGGGGCCGCCCCGGAACCCACCATGCCTGCAAGGAGACAGGAGACTGGGACAGGGCAGCCAGGTACAGGCGTTGGCAGGGGAGAGGAAGGGGGTGTCCCCGGCATACGCAAAGGCTGAGGTGCAACGAGGGGCCCCAGCAGGGGAGGGGTGGAGTCGACAGAGGCCCATGTGGGGTTGGGAGGATTCCTGGAGGAGGTGATGATGTCTGGGGCTTGAGGGAGGGGGGTGGGGGAAACAAGTGGAGTGGGAGGGACAGGCCGAGGTGTTGGGGCAGGTAGAGAGAGGCAGGTGCATGGAGGACAAAGGAGACAAGGGCGTCTCAAGGAAACTGCAAGTGTCTCAGTGCGACTGAGGAAGGGGGTGAGAGGGAGGCGTGGGGAGTGGGGCTCAGAGGGTGTGAGACGCAGGGGTCCGGACGCCCCGAAAAGCGACAGGCGGGGCAGGTGAGGCTCCTTCCTGGGGGTGCGCATCCCAGCTGGGGAGACAAGCGATACACTCATAAACAAATGCGTTTAAACAAAGGTGAGACCACTTCAGACGGTGGCAAGGCTCCGAGCCGCCACACAGGAAGGAATTCAGCAGGAAGCGGCGTCCTGTTTTCAATCTAGCGGTCGGAGAAGGCCACTCGAAGAGGGGACGTCGGAGGCAGCCCCGTGCAAAGGTCCTGAGACAGGGACAGGAGAGCAGCCCAGGGAGACCCAGGAGGGGAGGGACCCAGGAGCCGGGGTGAGGAGGAAGGGACTAGGGGGCGGCGAGGAGAGGGCTCAGCTTACCGCGGCGGCCAAAGGAACAGGGTGCCAAAGGGACAGGGCGTGACTTGGCTTGCCCCATCCATGGTGGTTTCCTTCCAAGCTAAGGGAGACTGAGCTGGTGTGTGCTTGAACGCTGCGTCTGCTGGAACGCCATCCCCAGGTCAGCAGGTGCGAACGGAGAGCAAATCCGGCCACTGGCCAGGTGGGTGGTGCCAGCCAGCCCACGGTCCCCAGGCGATGGCTTGACATGCGTCCTCTGGGTGGTGAGCTGCAGGCCAGCACCCCGGGAGCCCCCGGGGGGGGGGGCTGGCTGTCCCGCTTCTTGGGGAAGCGTGGTGGCAACTTGCCGAACACGGACCCAGGGCCACCTTTCTGGGATGTTCCCCACAGGCCCAGAATCTTCCCTGGGCGGGGCGGCTTTGCTCCCTCGCCTCGTGCACACAACCAGACGCACACGGCCAAGCACCATGCGAGATGGATGTGGGGGACGCAGAGACAGAAGGCACTTGGCGCTGGGGGCACCTAGGCGATGGGAGACGACACAGGGAAAGAGACTTGTTTGAGCATGGGGGTCGCCATGGTGGGCGGAGGACCACCCTGGGTGGAGGAAGCCTCCTGGGTCGGAGGCCAGGGAGGCTCGTGGGGAGAAGGGAGTGGGAGAAGCGGGCTTGGGAGCTGGACTCGCCCTCGGCATTGCCACATTCCCGCCACGGGGGCTTGTCGGGTCCTTTGATCCCCTCAAGGCCGCCTCTCCCCTCCTGGCCCTGCTCTGGCCACCAAGTGGCACAAGTGTAGAGCACCAGAGTCCCCCCCGGGATGTTCATGGCATTGTCCCTTCAGGGGGAACGAACACAGTCTGAGCGCCATCTGTTTGCCGCTGAATCGAGGCTCCCCCTGCTCCAAAGGGAGCTGCACCCAGATGTCATCCTCAGGACCGTGCCGTCTGTGCAGTGGCCACATCACGGCAGCAAGACACGGCAGGGCCGTGACACAGCGCGAGAGAAGGACCAGTCACGGATGCGGATTGAAATACCAGAGTTTGCAGGGGAAGGGCTTTTTCTTTAGCAAGTGAGAGCAGATGCATGTCCCCGGCACGACGTCACGCCTTGGGGGAGGCAGCCTCGGCCGGGTCTGGGGCGCTGGGCGAGTCCCCCAGGCCACCGCCGCCTGCACCACGGCGGGCTGGGCGAGGGGTGGCATCTGGGCTGCGCCTTGGAGAAAGACAGGCCTGGAGGAGGCTGAGTGGGCGGGAGACAGAGGCAGGGATGTGGCGGCAGCCGCGGAAGCCTCCGGAGGCTCCTGGGGCTGGAGCTTCTGGATGTGGGGGAACCGGCCAGGGCAGCCACGGGAGAGGGCGGTGCGGGCGGAGTGCCAAGGTCAAGCTCTAGCCTAGGCTCTGGCCAGCACACCAGCACCTCCTCAGAATTCCCCTTCCCCGGATGTCGCCCTTGGAAAAGTGCAGGGTCACAAGTCCTAGAAACACCGCAGGCTGTGTCGCCTCTCTGAAAATCCCACCTCACCGTAGCACGTGAAAGGCCCTGAAAAGTCCTGCGGCGGGGGGAATGTGTCCGACTGCGTCCAGCCCAGCCATCCTCACTCACTAGACCAAGGGCCCTCTCATTCCCGGAGCCCCCTGACGCCTGCACAAACCACATCGGAAAATGCCACGGTAGGAAGGGGTGAGCTGCTGTTTTTTGAGCAGGGTCAGAGCTCCATGTGGTCAGAGCTGAGCTGGCAGAGGATGGATGAGTCAGCCCCAGGTGAGGGATCAGAACGTGTGGCCCAGGGTGGGGCCGGGAAGGCCTGAGGAACCAGAGGTTGCTGGGAGGGAGGAGGGAGGGGAGGGGCGAGGAGGGAGGCGAGAGCTCGCACCGACTTGGCAGCCGAGCAGACCAGGGTTTTGAGCCCGGGGAGCCAGAGAGAGGGGAGAGCCGGGCAGGTGGCAGTCCTGGGCACCGCCAGGGCCTCTTGCAGGCAAGGAGCCTGGGCAGGTGGCTGTGTCTTTCTAGAGGCCGTAAGCCCACTTTCTTGTCTCCCTGAAGGTGCCACCAGGCTGGGAAGCACACCCCCCCCTTTGGTTTGAACTGGGGGGGTCCCTTGGTGAAATACACCCGCGCCGTTCACTATTCATTCATTCATTTGGCATACCATGGTCAGGTCCAGCTCGGGCCAGCCTGGGCTTCCTGCCCTCTCCGAGCCAAGCAGGTATGCCGAGTCCCCAGGCATGAAAACAGGGCCATCGGAAGCCTGTGCAAAGGCCTGAGGATGGGAGGACCGAATGCCCGGAGCAGGCGCCGTGTGTCTTGGGCCATGAACGGTCCCCAGAAGAGAAAAGGCAGCCCAGGCAGAGGCCCTGGCGGCTCGAGGCGCAGAGGAAGATTTGGAGGCGAGGAAACACGTGGCTGGAGGGAGATCCCCCCCCCAAGAAATCGCGCCGTGGCCTGGGTCTCAGCTCTCCCACCTGTGAAATGGGTGCGGCATCTCCCACCGCAGCCTCTTCTGCCAGGCCCACAGAGAAACCCCCTCCATCACACCCCAGGCCCCGTCAGGCCCTGTGCCAGCCATGGGGCCGCCGAGATGGGTGAGCCTGGAGGCCAGGATGGGCACCTTCACCCCTCCCCTCCCCCCCACCCCCCAGCATGGGATACCTGCTTCTTGTGGCGACCGCGGGGATGGAGTGGGGCTGTCCTCAACTCCTGGGCTGGGCTCCAGATGTGTGCGCCTGGCAGCGCCGCGGTGCTGGCTGGAGCCGGATCCGTGGGCCGCTCCAGGAGAGGCAGATGTATTTTGACAAGCCCGCCACAGCTTCTGCAGCCTCCTGAGTCAAAATAACCCTTCTCTCGGGCAGCCCCTGGGACGGGCTATTTCTGCACTGCATTTTTTTTTTTTCCCACACAGGGGGCCGAGCAGCGATTCCAGCTAAAAACAGAAGCGGCCCAGCTGGAGCCGCAATACCCTCCTCAAAGGCAGCAGCCCCGGCACACAGCCTGTCATGAGCTTGAGAAGTCTCTCTCGCGTGGGCTCAAACTCTGATCGTTCCCCTGGGGGAGGGTGGTCTGACCCCAGGAGCACTCTGACAAGCCTCCGGCCCCAGAGGGTCACAGAGACTAAAAACCCATCCTCACCTGTGTCTGAAACTTTACCGACGGCAAGGTATTTCCTTGCCCACGCCGTAGCTTGTTGAGGTGGTGTTGTTATTCCCATCGTAAAGATGAGCACACAGAGGCTGGGAGAGAGGACCTGGCCCTAGAGGGACAGAGGAGATCTGAGCTCGTGGCTGTCGAACTTTCTCGGTGGGCAGAAAGAGTCTGCAGGAGAGGAGGTGGGATGAAGGCCACGTGGCTGTGAGCGGTTTCTCACTTCAGCCCTGTCGGCGTCCAAAGGCAAGAAAGAGTCCCTGCTCTCCGCGCCCGGCCCCACTCAAAGTCACTCTGACACGCGGCATGTCACTGTCATCCTCTGAACAGCCTGGAAATAGAGCCGGCTGGCTCCATTTTCTGGAGGTGGACGCCGAGGGCCAGAGAGACCAAGTGTCTTCTTCTCATCTGGCTACAAGAAACGCAGTTTCAACCTGGGGTCTTGGGCACCTGGCTACCGGGCAGGAAAGGCCTTTGTTTCCCTGGAGCGGGTAGGGCGGAGGCCGAGGAACCGCGAGGTGGGATGGGAGGTGAGGCCGGCTTCAGAGGACGCGGGTGGGTGGACGAAGGTGCCGTCCAGCGGCCTCCAGAACACGAAAACATTGGCCAGTCCACGTCTCTAAGTGTGTGGCACATGGGGGGAGGAGGGGGGTCGATTCCTGGCCTCCGTTCTTGGCCTCCACTCTAGCTGCTCTGTGAGAAACTCTCAGGGTGGCCCAAGGAGCCCTTAGTCACTTGCTATCCAGGTTGGAGGGCTAACCCTAGCCTCAGGGCCCAGGCCCCCAGTGTTTCCTGGTTCTGTCTTTATTTTTTGAGTCGGGGTCTCACTGTGTCGCCCAGGCTGGAGTACAGTGGCACCATCACGGCTCATGGCAGGCTCCATCCCTGGGCTCAGACGATTTTCCCCTCCTCAGCCTCCTGAGTAGCTGGGGCTACAGGTGCGCGCCATCACGCTTGGCTAATTGTTAATTTTTTTTTAATAGAGATGAGGTCTCGCTATGCTGCCCAGGCCAGTCTCAAACTCCCGTGCTCAAGCGATCCTCCCGCCTCAGCCTCCCAAAGTGCTGGGATTACAGGCATGAGTCACAGCGCCCAACCCAGCATTTCCTCTTCACTGCGTTTCTGAGCGTTGCTGCCTTCTGTTTACAGCAAGCGATATCGGCTTTCTAGTTTCAAGTGCCCATCTGAGGCTTCCTTCTTAAATAAATGCAATGAAGGTTTTATTTTTGAAAGTGGATGAAACGAGAGAGAAATGTTAAGTAAACAGCATAGAAGGCATGTGGATGTGGCACACTCCGCCAAGGCGCTGCTCCAGCCAGCCCAGCTTGGGGACACACGGGGCCCCTCCCCAGGAAGCCACCTAGAGGCTCCCAGCTCCAGCCTCCCTCCCTCCCCTCACCTGCCGGGCCGCGGGGTCCTGTTTGTCTCTGAGCCCCGGTGCCAGCACAGACCACCACAGGGTTGCTGACAGCCGTCCGTGACCTGTGCCCTGAGATAGGCAGGAGAGAACCGACGGACGTGTCCCTCGGAGGCCAAATTGTGCACATGGAAACTGGGACCCCAGAGCAGGTGAGGGAACCCCTCCTCCCACGGAGCTTCAAGTTCAAAGCCTTCCTGTGACCGTCATGGGACAGGGAAGGTCTGCGGTCATGTGGCCAGGGCTCAGATCCCAGTGGCCTCCAACGAGTGGCTGGTTGACCCACCCAGCTTCCTCCTCTGTGGAGCGGGTGGTCCCGGGACCACTGCCTGAGTCTGTCTGGAGGGTCGCCAGAATTCATACAGGTGAAGAACGGACGGCAGCCCTGGCAGGCAGCCTGTTCCCCGGGTCAGACTCGGGCTAGGCACTTTCCAGCAGCTACTTCAAGCCCGGCATCAGCCCTGCAGAGTGGGCTCAGAGAGGTGCAGTGTCTCACCCCAGGCAACACAGCCAGGAAGTACCCAGGCTAGGCAGGAGCCCAGGTGCCCTGGCTTGAGGCCCAGTCCCCTGACCACAGCACTCCGAGGCTCTTCCTGCTTCCTCGCCCTGGGGCTTCTCCCTGCATCTCCTCTCTCCTTTGGCCAATGCCGGCCTCTCTTGGCCAGCCCCTCCTTCCTTTGGCCAGCTCCTCCCTCCTTTGGCCGGTTCCTCCTTCCTTTAGCCAGCTTCTCCCTCCTTTGGCCAGCTCCTCCTTCCTTTGACCAGCTCCTCCTTCCTTTGGCCAGCTCCTCCCTCATTTGGCCAGCTCCTCCTTCCTTTGGCCAGACCCTCCATCCTTTGGCCAGCTCCTCCTTCCTTTGGCCAGCTCCTCCTTCCTTTGACCAGTTTCTCCCTCCTTTGACCAGCTCCTCCCTCCTTTGGCCAGCTCCTCTCTCCTTTGGCCAGCTCCTCCCCCCTTTAGCCAGCTCCTCCCTCCTTTAGCCAGCTCCTCCTTCCTTTGGCCAGCTCTTCCTTCCTTTGGCCAGCTCCTCCTTCCTTTGGCCAGCCCCTCCCTCCTTTGGCCAGCTCCTCCCTCCTTCAGTCACTACAAGGAGAACTGTCTTCCTCTGACAGGAGACAGTCAGGCCTTCATCTGCTGGGTTGACCTTACAGCTCTCACCACCCCAGCCTCTCCGAATCCCTGCTGCCTCCCCCGCAGAAGACAAAGACTCTTTGATTGCCAAAGGAGTCCCGCATAACCTCTCTGAGCCTCCGTTTGCTCTGACGTGCAATGGGGTCATAACAGCAGGCACCATGTACGGCTGGCGTAAGGACAGCATGAGGCGATGCTTGCTCGAGCCTTAGAGCCGTGCCTGGCAGAGAGGAAGTGCTGGTTATCGGCATAGTACCTGTATCGCTGTCATCGTCATTATTACTACGACCACTCCTCGAGGGATGACGGACGGTCCAAGGCACTGCCCCTACCTCCAAAGAGTGGGGGGAGTCCATGCCTCTGTGTACGAAGATAAGCGAGCCTCGGAGACCACAGGCGGCCTGCCTCACAGCAGAGCAGACGCGAATGCACGGCGTCCCCGTAACACGACACGCGATCAAGCAGTGTACCACCGTGGGAGCAAAGAACCTCACAATTCATGTATTTAGCAAACATTTACCAGGTGCCCGCCACGGGCCAGGCACGGCGCCAAGACGCTGGGGCTGCAGCAACGGCCGGACACTTTATCTCTGCCACTGGGAGGCTCCCACCGGGCACAGGACATCAACCTGGAACAAAAAGTTATTGAAGTTCAGTCGAGCTGAGAAGAAAAATTATATGATGCCTTTAAACGTCTACCAGGAACCAGAGCTTAGTCTGCGGGTGCAGCTGGCAGAGGCTGCTTTCCTGAGGAAGAGAAGATTAAAGGGATGAGAGGAGGGGGAGGCAGGTAGGGCAACCGGATGAGACTGAAGAGTAGACACTGCAAGAGGGACTTGGGGGGAGCGTCAGCCTTCCACCACCAGGCCACGCGATCGAGTCACGGCCCGGAGCCAGAATGCCGGGGTCTAATCCCAGCCCTACCACGTGCCAGCTGGGATGCGTTGGCCAATGTGATAAGTCTCTTAGGCCCGTTCCGTCATCTGCACAGGGAACACGGTGTCAGTGCCCTCACTGACTAAGTGAAATAGCAAGCAGGGAGTACTTAGCACAATGCCAGCGAATCCTATTTTAGATGCAAGCGATAGAAAAATATACTTAAATGTTTTTAGGGCGAAAGGAGTATATTCATTTATGTAACTGAAAAATTCCAAGGTAGACCTCTGGATTTCAGGAAGGGCTTGATCCAGGAGCTCACACAGGGTCATCAGGGTTCAGAGTCACTCTCTGTCTATCCACTCTGCTTCTCTTTGCCCTGGCTTTCCTCTTGGGCAGGCTCTTCTCACATTGTGACCTGGAAGCTCCAGGCTCATGCTTTCCCAGTTCAGCAAGTCCAACAGAAAGAGAAGTGTTCTGCTATTTCCAAAACGAACCCTGGGACTGAGTCTCGTTGGCTGTCTTGGGTCACATGTTCATCCCTAAACCCTAGGCCTCAGTTATCTGCCAATTCCTAGAGCTTGAGGGAAGGGGGAATTTGACCTTATCCAGTGGAATACGAAGGTGTTCTACAGAAGAAAAGTCCCAGGACAAAACGAGACCATCGGTGTCTACCATAGCCATTGCCCAGAGGCACAGGTGATCATAGGCAGTGTGGGGTCGCCACTCAGTGCCCCTCGTCCTGCAGCCAACCATGGAGTGAGCCCATGTCCCACTCAGCCATCCTGGTCCAGAGGCACAGAGATGTGAAGAGGGCAAATTCTGGGGCTGCCACAAACCCTTCACAACACCTTCCAGCTGTGTGACCTTGGAGAGTCTCCTGTCCTCTCTCTGCCTCTCTCTTCATCTGTAAAACGGGCATAACAAGGACAGACATGGTGGCTCGTGCCCGTAATCTAAGCACTTTAGGATGTCGAGGCGGGAGGATCACTTGAGCTCGGGAGTTCAAGACCAGCCTGGGCAACATAGTGAGACCTCATCTCTACAAAAATGAAAACAAAAAAATAAGTCAGGCATGGTGGCATACACCTGTCGTCCCAGCTATTCGGGATGCCAAGGCGAGAGAATCACCTGAGCCCAGGAGGTCAAGGTTGCAGGGAGCCATGATCACACCACTGCACTCCAGCCTGGACAACAGAGTGAGACCCCAGCCTCCACCCCCCCACCCCCCTGCCTCTCTCATGCACACACACACACATACACACACACACACACACACACAAGTCAACAAAAATGGGCATAACAATAGGACACCCCTCACAGGGTGGGCGTGCAGCTTATGTGAGACCATATGTGTAACACCCATGGGAAGGTCAAGTTCATGAAGCGTCCTACTGTGCGCCTCCCGCTCGGCCGAGCACTCCTCTGCAGTCCTCACCTTCTCTCCATCACACACATTCGCTTTTCTACGCCTGCCCTGCGGATGGAGAAACCAAGGCCCAGAGAGGTGCCGTGACTGGCCTGAGGTCACCCAGCTAGTGAACGACCGAGCCGGAGCCCAGCCCCTGGCTTTCCCACGTGGCCCCTGAGCTCCTGCCACGCTCCCCACGGAGCCAGGCCGGGAATCCTCCAGCCCACAGCCCGAGTGGAACGGGAGAGCAGGTTTCCAAGGAGAAGGAGGAGAGGTGTTGGGAACATGCAGTTATTTACAGGCGGCCGTGTGGGCTGCTGCGTGCGAGAGAGCTGTCCTGAGGTGAGGGGGGCGGAGCTGCTGGAGCCTCGGTGTTCTCCTAGACAGGGCCAAGCTGGCCGCAGGGCCACTCGCGGAGGGCGCCCGGGGAAAGACACGGTGATTTCACGAGCCCTGGGGCGTACCCGGCGTTTGGGAAGGTGGAGGCAGTGGGGAGGGGGCTGGAGGAGGGGGTTCTCATCGGTGGGACCAGGGCTGGACCCCGGGGACTGTGAGCCTCCCAAGTGAGGAAGGAACCTGTCTGATGCTCAGCCCAGGCCGTCCGTTCTCCAAAAATGGCAATTCAGCCAAGAAACGGACCCGGCTGACAGCATCAGAGAACTCGGGACTAGAGACAGAAGAACTGAGCCAGGAACCCGTGGCAGGTTCCACCCGCTCCTTGAACCTCCCAGCGGCCTTCATCCCGGTCCGATGGCATCCAGGGCCCTCAGGAGTCTGACGAGGTCCCACTTGACGCCCCTGCCACCCGGGCTCCATTCTGGCTCACCCTAGGTCTTCACACGGCCTCTTCAGAGGCTCAGGCCAAGCCCATGTGTCCTCTCCAGGAGGCCTTCTGGGACGTCCTGCCCGTCTTTCTCTCACTTGCATGCTTCAGAGCACTCACGGCTCTGAATGATCTTCCAGTTCCCAGATGCGCCTCCACTCACGGTGGAGTTATGTCCCGACAAATCCATCGGAAGCTGAAAACATGGTGAGTCAGAAATGCACTTAATACGCCGAGCCTACCAGGCACCACAGCCAGCCTCGCCTACCTTAAACAGCTCCAAATGCCGACATGGGCTTACAGTTGGGCAAAATCATCTAACACCAAGCCCATTGTATAATAAAGTGCCGAACAGCGCCTGTAATTTATTGAATACTCTACTGAAAATGAAAGAGCAGTAGTCTCATAAGTGGACCCTGAACATTTACCATAATACTATAAGGAAGGGATTGGCATTAGTGGGATACTGCTGGGGCTGGGCGGTGGGCGTACACAACGTCAGTAAGTTTACCTGGCTTCAAACCAGGCAAAGTGGGGACCAAAGGGAGGCCCAGACTTTACCTGTACGAGGCCCACTTGTACACCTACTCCTGAATTATAACCTACATTTTTAAAATAAAAAATATATATATGTAAAAGGGGCTAGGATCAGTGGCTCAGCCTGTAATCCCAGCACTTTGGGAGGCCGGGGCACGAGATTGCCTGAGCCCATGGTTTCGAGACCAGCCTGGGCAACTTGGTGAGACCTCAACACTACAATAAATACAAAATTAGCCAGGCATGGTAGTGCGTGCCTGTAGTTCCTGCTACTTGGAAGGCTGAGGAGGAAGGATCGCCGGAGCCTGCAGGTTGATGGTGGTGGTGTACTCCAGCCTGAGTACACCACCAGCATCAACGGAGTGAGACTCCGACTCAGGAAAAAAAAAAGACAGAGCGATGGTTCAGGTACTCAGTCTGTGGCTTCTACACGAGACGTGTTGCCTTTGCACCAGAGTAAGGTTGAAACGCGTCGAGGACCATCTATATCTGTTAATTGCCTGTCCAGAAACACTCCCTGGGGCAGGGCCTTCCTCTGCCTGGTTCGCCCCATGTTCTGGTACCAAAGCGTGCCTGGCTCAGGGCAGGTGCTCAGGGAACGACGATACATGAGTGAGTAGACACCAGTCTCCACCAGGCGTGGGTGCGGTGGTCAGTTCCAGCTGCTGTTTACCACGTGCCCCCTGAGGGCCCGGGCCTATGCTCACCCGTCTCAGCCCAGCACCGCGTCTGCAAGCAAAGGGTCCGTGCCCCACTTGGCAAACAAGGAATCTTGACCTCGGAGAGGGAGGCCGAGCTGCCCAACGTCACACGGCGAGGACTTGGCCAAGTGGACCGGAGAGCAGGGCTCTGAAGGGCTGTGCACCACGCGAGGCCAGACAGGACTCCTCTGAAAAGACTTTGCTGGAGTCGCAGAGTCCCCGGGTGCTCAGTGCTCAAGGCTAGGAGTTGTGAGCGGCGTGCCTGCGGTAGAGAGACCAGAGCATACCCACATCCGTGCCCCTGTCTTCCTGAGCACAGGCAACGCCACCCTCCTATCCCCTTGCAAGAGGCGGGCCCAAGGCCCTGGGTCTGGCCGGTGAACGGTCGGCAGAAACGTGGCTATTGGTGACTCCGTGAGGATCTGGGCTGGAAGCGGGGGCCACTCGATCCGGCCCATCGAAGGAGAGCTTCTGAAGGGGTGGGCAGGGAGGACAGATCCCACGAGCATGGAGCAGCTCCCTGGACCCACATCGGCAGGGCTTCATCACCACCGCCAACCTGAAGGCAGGGCGGGAGCAGGCGCCGAGTCCAGACAGGGGCCGTGTGTGGAAGGGACCACACGGCAGGAAGGGTGCCCTCACCATAGCACGTGGCATCCAAAACCTCCCAATGATAAACGCCACGGCAATGGGGCCAGACTGTGGAAGGAGCCCGTGGGGTTACGTGGACGGGTGAGAAATGCCAAAAAGCGTCAACCCCTGGCTAAGGGACACTCAGACTCTGCCCTCTTTCTGAGTCTAATTCTTGCCAGTTTCTCATTGATGAAATCCAACTGGAAACTGAGGACAGCAGGAGCCTGGTGAGGGGTCCGGGGGGGGTCAGCTCCTGGGCACAGAGCAGGGTGGGAAAGGGGGAGGAGGAACTGGAGAAAGAGCCAGAAGACAGCACTCAGCATCCCACTCCAGCATGGAAACTTCGGTGACACCCTGGCTTCCTCTTCCTACCACAGAAGCCACGTGCCGAGATCCGATGATGCTGGCCTTGCAGATAGACAGCACCTCCGTGCGCTGCGCCGGCCTGGCACACTCCTGCACCCACCGCCTAGCACAGTCTGACATCACGGTGGGAAGCAAAACAGAAGAAAGCCAAAACAACAGGCTCGGCAAAGATGACAATGGCAAAGATGAAAAGGCGTACTTGGAGCCGGGCTCGGTGGCTCAGCCTGTCATCCCACACCTTGGGAGGCTGAGGTGAGTGGATTGCCTGAGCCCGCGGGTTCGAGACCCGCCTGGGCAGCGAGACCTCATCTCTACAATAAATCCAAAAATCAGCCGGGCGTGGTAGCGCACACTTGTAGTTCCAGCTACTTGGAAGGCTGAGACGGAAGGATCGCCGGAGCCCAGCAGGTCGAGGCCGCGGTGGCCAGGAGCGGCCACTGCACTCCAGTTTGGGCGACCGAGTGAGACTCCAACTCAAAAAAAAAAAAAAAAGGCATACTTGGGAAGATGTTTTTAAAAGATGACGATTTGGAATCAGGAGGCATACCCTGGGCCTAAAGGCCTTGAAATTTCGCGGTACAGAGACACCCCCAAAGTCACCTTGGGAAGGACTGTGGGCCCGAGAAAGAGGCCTTTCAAATGCATCACATGGAAAGAGGCTGCATAAAGGAGTGGCGAGATGCTTGATGATCACAGCTCAGAGATCAAAAAGACGCATCCGGGAGATCTGAGGCCGCCTCGGCCTCAGCCTCTGGTGGGGGAGGACCCCAGGGAAATTCCTGCTCCCAAGCTCCCAAATCCCTGTCTCAGGGAAGTAGGGGCCCCAAAGGCACTGCTTTTGCGGGCAAACATCCCAACTTCTGCTGACAAACTCGATGCAGACACATCCCCAGACCAAGATGACACCCGCCCAAGAAGGCTGGCGCCACTCAGGGGTGAAATTGCAGAGCTGTTGCCTAAAAATATGTGCCTTTTTGAGGGGCTGTGGACATAGGAGCTGGGATCTGTGGGCAGGAAGTCTGGACTTCAGCAAAGGCTGGAGCACGGACCACCACCACAGCCCCCTCGCTAACGTCTGTCCGTGGGGATTCTTCTGTGTGGGTCAGGAGGTGGCCTAAAGACTGAGGTGGGAGAGGGCAGGTCTTTCCGGGGTCAGGGTCTGCCTGATTAGAAGTCTTCTGAAGAAGGGGACACAGCACTTCGAGGTTACAGATTTCTGCACGTTCCTTCCAGATGGCCGAGACAGAACCTAATTCAAAGTAACTGAAGTAGAAAGATGGCATGTATCGGCTCCCATCACTGAAAAGCGCACCACCAGACGAAGCTTCAAAGCGCCTCTGGACCTGGAACCTCAAGCACTGTCATCAGGAATTTGTCTCCTGCCCTTCTTAGCTCAGAGTTTCTCTGTGTTGGCCTCGTCCCCGGGCAGGCTCTCCCAGGGAGGTGGCAAACCAGTCACTCGCTGCTCAGGCCCACATTCTGCCAGCCCTGAACATCCCAGATTCTTCCCCACTGATTCCAGCTAAAGTCCCAGGGTTGGCTCTCATTGGCTTAGCCTCTGTCACATCCAGAGCCAATCGCCGTGGCCAGATGCATACCCAGTGCTCTGATTGGCTGGCCACGCGTCTCACACCCACCCACAGAAACCATCCCCACCCAGACCACAAAGACAGAGAGTCGGGGAGGAAGGGAACATACGTGGCTTAAATGGGAATGCCAGAGCCATGACTGCAGTCTGCGGCCCCGCGAGGCAGCCAGGTCTGTAAGTTCCTCCCCTGAGATGGGGCCGTCAGGGCACATGAGCTGGAACCGGCGTCTCTGCCTCTGGAAATGTCCGTTGACCATCCTCCCTCAGAAAAGCCTTGGGTTGGATGTTGGGGACCCAGGAACAAGCAAAACACGGCCCTGGCCCTCAAGCAGTTTAGGATTGTACCAAAGTCCTAGTACCAGAAAGTACCAAGTTATGAAAGGAATCCACGGGGCGCCAGAGGTGTGGAAGGCCCTGTAGCAGGGAGCGTGCGGTGGGAGCAGAGTCGAGGCGAACAGCTGGCAAGAGAAGCAGAAGCCAGATCAAGAGAGGTCCCAGTGGGCTTGGACTCCAGGCCCTGGGCCATGGTGAGTCATCGAAGGCTTCTGAGCACGGAGTGACAAGAGCAGAATGGAGCCTCGCCATCTTAATGGAGCCCCAGAAAGGCCCAGTGGAGAGTCACAGAGATGATCAAAGGGCTGGCATCAGGCCTGTGGCGGAGCCGGCGGAGGGGAGGCTGGAAGTTGAAGGCAGGGGGAGCCTTGATCAAAGTCCGTCCGGGGATCACGCGGCGTCCCGATGCTGGACCCAGGTGGGGACAGAGGGGCCCCGCGAAGTCGGGAGAATGATGCTGTGAGCAGCTCCCATCTGGAAAGGTGAGTGTCACACACCCACACCAAAAACTGTCATTTATGTAACTATGGCCCCCCCAGAGAGGTTGCAGGCTGGGAGGAGGGCATTCATCACGAACAAAGAGGCTCTGGTGGAGTCCTGAGTGAGAGTCACAAAGGAAGGCTGAGGGCCAGCATGGTGTCTGGGGATGTCCCCTATTCATTCACTAAGCAACCATTTCCTGAGACCCTGCTGGGGCCTGGTCCTCCTCCAGGCTGGGTGCCCAGAGACAGGACGCCAACATGCCCTTGGCTTGGTCTGCCCTAGCCATGGGCCCTTCCAAAAGCACCCTGCCCCCCCCCCGTGCCTGCAGGGTCCACTTCCCCTACTGGATGAGACAGTACCTGTGTATTTTTTCACCATGCCCAGCATGTGGCGGATACCTATTTGCTAAATAAATGACATCCTCCTCTCCAATGAGTTCCTGTCCTCCAGAAGCTTATAATCTAGGGGCAAGTAAGTCAAGAAAAGCAACCTTACATCTAAAGTTCAGTTGAAGGGGTCCACGTGGGAGAAAACCCTGGTTCAGATCTGTTTTCCAGAAGGGATTTCTTTCTGCTTTAGCTGATCCGTGTTGGTCAAAGCAAAAGCTTGCCAACAAGCGTTTGCTAAGGGTACACCAGCTCTGGCACAGAGCAGACCAGGACAGTTCACCAGGGGCACCGGCAAAGGCTTGGAAATGTGAGGTCGTGGCGTGCCCAAGGAACAGTGTGGATGGGGCACAGGTGGCTGTGAGTGAGACTGTAGAAAGCAATCAGGGTCTGCTCAGGCAGGGCTTGGGAGACCGGGTTAGAGGGTTTGGACGTGGTACTGATGGCAACGGGAAGATGTGAAAGGACTTTGCATCCATGAGGCTCCTTTGGGTGGCAAGTAAAAGAAAAAAAACTGGGGCCGGGCTCGGTGGCTCAGCCTGTAATCCCGCGCTTTGGGAAGCCAAGGTGAGTGGATTGCCTGAGCTCGCAGGTTCGAGACACTCCTGGGCAGCGAGATCTCATCTCTACAATAAATCAAAAAATCAGCTGGGCATGGTAGCGCATGCCTGTAATTCCGGCTACGTGGAAGCCTGAGGCGGAAGGATCGCCGGAGCCCAGCAGGTCGAGGCTGCGATGGCCGGGAGCGGCCACTGCACTTCAGCCTGGGCGACAGAGTGAGACTCCAACTGAAAAAAATAGAAAAAAAGAAAAAGAAAAAAAAACTGAAAGTGGCTTTAAACAAGAGGGAAGGACAAAGACAGAAGTCCCAGAATCGAGTCTTGCTGGCCATCTCCGGTCACGTGTCCTGAACTGATGGGGGACCCAGGGGGCCAGACGTGCCGATTGGTTTAGCCTGGGTCACATGCTCCACCCATGGGTCCCAGGAAGTACACAGGTGGGCGCCTCCAAATCTGATGCCCCACAAGCGAGGAGGTGGCATAAAAAAGCTGCGACCACTGTGTGTGTTGAGGAATGGAGAGATGTAAACCTGTGTTTTGGAACAATTCTCCTATGATCTGGAAGCCAGTTACAACAGGAATGAGGTGACTGAAGCAGAGAGGCAGGAACAGTGGTCAGAGGCTGGAGGTGAGAGCCAGGCTGGTCCAAGCTGAGCAGAATCAGCAGAGGGCTGTCGCAGAGGGGAATTTCTTTTTCCTTTTTCTTTTTTCCTTTTTTTTGAGTCAGAGTCTCACTGTGTGGCCCAGGTTGGAGTGCAGTGGCACGCTCACAGCCACCGCAGCCTCGGCCTGCTGGGCTCCGGCGATCCTTCCGCCTCAGCCTTCCAAATAGCTGGAACCGCAGACATGTACCACCACGCCTGGCTGATTTTTTGATGTATTGTAGAGACGAGGTCTCGCCAAGTTGCCCAGGCTAGTCTTGAACCCTTGGACTCAGGTGATCTTCTCACCTTGGCCTCCCAAAATGCTGGGACGACAGGTATGAGAAACTGTGCCCTGCAAGTGTGGTATTTCTTTTTTTTTTTCTGAGTCAGAGTCTGACCCTGTCACCCAGGCTCACGGCCACTGCAGCCTCAACCTGCTGAGCTCAGGCGATCCTTCCACCTCAGATTTCCAAGTAGCTAGAACTACAGGCGTGTGCCACCACACCTGGTTAATTTTTTTTATTTATTGTGGAGATGCAGTCCCGCCAAGTTGCCCGGTCTGGTCTCGAACCCCTGGGCTCAGGCAGTCCTCTCCCCTCAGAGTTTCTTATTTGAGTCCTCAGGGCAGAGTTCTGGGAACCTGACCTGCAGCCCCGTCACTCAGGTTGCCTGGAGTCCTGTAATACCCAGCCCCATCAGGGACCAGGTCCCCTGTGGCAAGGTCCCCATACAGGGTGCCCTAGCTGGGTCACCCGAACTCGGAGACCAGTTGCCCTGAAGCCACAGGCCCAGACTCAGCTGCCAGAAACCCGCCCAATCCCCATCTGGCCACGTAGCCCCCCACAGAGACACATCAAGCTCAAGTGCAGGTGCTGCTGCTTCTCTTCTGTTACCCTGGGCAAGGGCTTAGCCTCTCTGAGTCTGCATATAAAGGGGAAGTGATGATATTTAAGGTAACAGAGGCACAGACCTGGGGATGAAATGGGATAAAAATTGTGAATCACCCGCCCCAAGGAGAGGCTCGGTCAGTGAAAAGCCCTGCCTCCTCAGCCCTCTAAGCTTCTTTCTGGCTTCCTCTTCCTCTCCAACCCCTTGCTTGTTTGCCAGATAGAAAGGGGGCTTACTTTATTTTATTTTTCTGCCAGAAAGAAACAACTGGACACTGCGTGGCCCACGTCGGGCTCGGTGGCTCAGCCTGTAATCCCGTGCTTTGGGAGGCCGAGGTGAGTGGATTGCCTGAGCCCGCGGGTTCAAGACCCGCCTGGGCAACTTGGCGAGACCTCATCTCTACAATACATCAAAAATTAGCCGGGTGTGGTAGCACACGCCTGTAGTTCCAGCTTCTTCGAAGGCTGAGGCGGAAGGATGTCAGGAGCCCAGCAGGTCGAGGCTGCGGTGGCCGGGAGCGGCCACTGCACTCTAGTCTGAGTGACAGAGTAAGACTCCAACTCAAAAAAAAAAAAATTGCGTGACCCAGAGCAGCCACGTTTAGACGTGTGGGTGGAAAATTCCTCCCACTCTCGGGCCTGAAGTCTATGCCTCCTCTGGACATTCTTCAGCCAGTCCCCACTTAGGGATGCCAATATCCCAGCCCCTCGCCTGCTGGAGAGGAAAGCAGGAAGCCAGGAAAGGGGTGGGGAAGGAGCAGAAACTCCATCATTTTCCTCATTCTTCCTCATCCCAACCTCATCAAAGGCAGGGCAGTTACCAGGCAAAGTTCTGTGACCAACAAGATCGTAAGAGGAGGTTTTGTCGAATAACCGCTCTGCTCCAAGCTCCGGAAGAGGCTACCACGCCTTGCTGGTATGTTGGGAAGATCACCGATGCCCGCTGAGTCCGCGCTGCTGCCTCGTAAGCCTTGTTTTGTCTGAGCCACAAAACCATCCTAAGAGGTAGAAATGATTGCCCCACTTCCCGGAGGAGGAAACAATCCCAGAGGAAGCCACACACCCCGGTCCTGCAGACGGGATGGGGCAGAGGTCTGGGGAGATGCAACCCTCTGAGATGGCTGGGGCGGCCCCGGCGCCTCCGTGCGTCAGGAGCGGGCGCCGGCCACCCCTGCCCCTTCCCCACCCTGACTTCCCGCTCCATCTGGCTGGCAAGCTGTGTGTGCTGGGCTCTCCTCCTCAGAGCTCCCTCTTCACTAGGACAGCACTCCGCGTGTTGTGTCATCGTCGACTGTTTGCGGGCCTCTCTTCCCCCGCGCGGCTGAGTGCTTCCAATCACGGAGCCTCAGATCCGAAAGATCTTGAGAGTGTGAATTGGCCCATGTGTTCTCTCTCAATGGAGTATTTGCATCTCTCGCTGTGGAACCCAGAGGGGGAGAGAAACTCCAAAGCGCTCTCTGTCTAGGAGAGTGCCTGGGTGTCATGGGCCCTCCGGATGCGTTTGACAAATGAATAAGTGAGTGAAAAATACACCCAACACCGAGGGCTGTGTGCGGCTTCCTGACATCCGTAATGTCAGGAAGGCTTGGGGCACTGGAGGTGTTTGGGCCATGTGGTGCCAGGTGGGGAGTTACACCTGTACTTGCCTAGGAGTTAGAAGTGTCGCTCGCTTGCTGTGTGACCTTGAGAAAGTCCCTTCCCCTCTCTGAGTCTGTTTCCCTGGCTGTAAACTGAGGACACTGGGTGAGATGGCCAAAAAGGTAGCTTCTCAAGACTGACGTTTCGTGCACGCTTCTGTGCCTCCCAAACACACACACACGCACGCACGCACAAGAACGCCTCTTCATCTCTAAAATAGCATTCCACCCCCACCCCACCCCACCCCGGGTACTCTCTCTCTTTCATTTCCTTGACCAGAGGGCCCATGAGCTAATAATGAGCCTCTGTAGTCCATGTTCTGCCAACACCTCTGCTTGAGGAAAACAGCCATAAGGTCCCCTCAAATTCATTCTGTCAGCAAGCAAGATCTGTTTTATGGCCCGCATGCGCCGGTTCCCCATGGAAAGCAGAAGTCGCTTCCACTCACTCACTCCCTAAATGCAGGGGCTCTGCCGGCTGCCGCTGCACCAAGATGGAAAGAACATCTATCTTCACAAATGTAGGCGACACGGCAGAGGCAGTCCTTCAGGGGACGAGGCAGAAAGCTTTCCATTCCAAAAGGAGCAGGGAGGCTGGAAACTAAAAATTCCTCCTAGAACAGGAACAAATTCACACTCCAGGGTCACTTCCAACTCCGCAATTCGAGACACCGAGATTCCTGGAATTTAAGATGCTGGAGCTGGGGTGAATTGTCATGTGCCGATTCTAAGTTTCTGTGCATCCTGACGTGTCCTGTGAGTCCATGATTCCACTTTTCTGTAAGACCACAGTCCAGGATCCTGTGATTCTCAGAAACCTTGACCCAGGACAAGGCTTTTCTGTGGGTGGGCATGTCGGAAGCCCCCAGGGAGCTGCAGAAACGATGCACCTCCCTGGGTTCCACCCCGGAGATGTGAGGTTGCAAAAGGACACTCTGGCCTTTACCAAGTCCCCACCCAGTATTTCCAAGTGGGAGTGGGCAACCCGTTGACACATGGTACTGTTGAGAGCCTGTAATTCTGTGATTCTAAGTGTGATTCTCAAATGGTCTTTTGCTTAGGGTTCGAGTACCCCACAGCTCTGATCTTTTCTCTGTGCCTAAGGCGGGGAGTTCACAGTGGGAAGACTGTCTTTCTGAGCATGGGGGAGCAAAAGGGGCCCAAGTGTCATGAGGGTGGAGGGATATTCAGGAAGGGAGCCCACCCGAGAGCGTGGAAGCCAGGCGTTGATGCTGAACTGATTATACCTGCTGGGCCTGGGAAATACGGGGGCTTGGCTAGGGGCATTGGCTGGTTCTGGGAGAGGCTGTCAGAGAAGAGTTCCTGATACACAGGGACATTCAAGCAAGTCCCAAAGAGTTAGAAGGACTGAGGTGGCGCGGCGGGGAGGCAGAAGTCACATTAGAGAGTGCAAAAAGGAACCCGAAGCAAAAGAGGAAAGACATTATAACCAAAACATCCTCCTTTTGATGGACAGGGGGAGGAGCTGCAGACTGGTGGGCAGATATAAAGATGCAAGTGTTTAGAAAAGCTCGGGACTGGAGGCGCTCGCCAGTGAGGCTCTTCCAGCACCAGAGTGGGCTGGAAGAGGGCTGCCTTGGCAAGCCAATGGGTGCCTGAACCTGGGACAGTGGGGCAGGATGCAGGGTGGCAGACGGCCTCTTGGGAACTGGTGGGCAGGTGCTGGGCTAGGGGCGGGGCTCTGGCATCAGGAGGGGCTCCCCAGGGACATTCCACACACACTCCATGCGCCGCCAATGAGTCGGGGTTCAATGCTCAGCCTGGGACACCCTGTCTGAGAGACGAGAGTGGAGAATGGGGCTCCCCAGGTGGGGCATGAGGCAGCGGGTTGAATGGATCAGGGCCCCTCTGGTGGGAGCAGAGCAGACAAGAAGGGGTCAGTCACTCCCAGTGACACATTTTGCCTGCATGCGCATGCAGTGGTAATCACACACACACACACACACACACACACACACACACACACACACACACACCCTTACTGTCCCACACAATGGCAGTGACACATTTCCAGTTCATTGTGGCACTTATATCTGCACCCTTATGGCTGATAGTCACAGGACTGCACTATTTCTTGATTTATTGTAGAGATGAGGTCTTGCCAAGTTACCCAGCTGGTCTCGAACCCATGGACTCAGGCAAGCCTCTTACCTCGGTCGCCCAAAGTGCTGAGATTATAGGTATGTGCTACCACACCCCGCAATGGACTGCAACGTTTCATACTGATGGTAGCACCCTATCACTTGGGCATCCCTAGTTGGCAGCAACAATCAGACACTCGCCATTACTCAGAAATGGTGATGTGTTCCAAGTCGTTGAGTCTGACACAGTCTATGTAAATGGTGCCCTCTGTGGTTGTACAACACACAACCTGTGTGCCCTTGTCTTACACCCAAACTTTTGCCATTGACAGTGCCATTGACATACTCTGCTCTAACAATAACCCACTCAACTCTACACCCACGAGACACTCACACCAGAGTCACTTCTCATCAGGAGGGACACACCACCACAACTGAGAGCCGCAGAAAAACCCATACTTGCCCTGCCACACATCGGCAATGGCACAGCACCTGAGTCACTCCTCGTGGATGCCATCACACTCCCACCTGCACGCTCACACCCTAGTGGGTACACAAAAGCACTGTTGCACACCACTGAGTTTGCCTTCACAGCATGTCATGCCACATTGGAGACAGAGACACTCACATCCCACACTCCCAGTGATGACCCCCTGGCCATTGTTGGTGGCAAGAGGGAAGGCGTTCATCAGATGAGCAAGGTGGCCTAGAGTCCTTCTTCTGGGCACCCTCCCCCCCCCCCAGTTCTGTTTCTGCAGCTGGCCCATGGCCAGCCCTCTGAAACCAAGACCGACTCTGCCCCTCCTGGCTCTAGCTAGAATGGCAGGCTGTGTCTGGCACATTCAGAAGTCTCCCTGCACCCACCAGGGTCACTCCGTTCCCTCGAGGTCAGGATGAGCCAGCCAGCTCCCCAGACACCGCCTCGTCTCCTGCGTGGCACCCCGGGTGCCCTGTGGATGGAGGCTGCTGCAGAGAAGAAATGAGCTGACCTTTGGACAGGCGCCCCATGCAAGCCATCTCACTGATCACCCCTCTGATGGTCTGTGACACTTGTCATTCCTCTCACACATTGTTCCCCGATCCTCACGGAGCGCCCGCGTTAGCTCTCTTGATTGGCTCCCTCGTGAGCATTCAAGGCAGATACACATCATTTTGCGAATCTGTGCAAACCAGCCCCTTCCTCCTACCCCCCAGGGCTCATAAATAAAAGCAGAAATCCAGCACCAGCCAGCATGAGACACCTGAGCTAAGCCACATCCATATTTTGCCAGGTGATTTGGAAGCTGTCTGCGGAGCAGGCTCTGTGAAGCCCCGCGGTTGGGGCCGTCTCTTCCGGTCCCACCGGATTAGGATTTGGGAGACAAGGACCTGCAGCTTCCCCCATGACATGAGAACCCTGATTTGAGGGTGAATTCATGGCGGGCCTTTTTTTTTTTTTTTTTTTTTTATAAATCTCTCTCTTAGAAACGGAAGAACAGGGAAGACTATATAAATGTCAATGTAAAAAAAAATTTCCTGGGAGTAAAAGTTACATTTCCATAGGCTGTGGGATGTGTCTGGAGGGAGGCAGCCGGCATGGGGAGGGACCACGGGACTCCGTGTCGGCAAGTCTGGGCTGGAACCCTGGCTCTACCAGAGACTCACTCATCTCCCTGGGCCTCAACTTTCTCCTCTTGGAAATAACGGTGTGTGTAAATTGAAAGGGAAAATGCAAAGCATAGAAAGCCCACGGTGCGCACCTGGAGACACAAGGGAAGCTCAGATCGTGGCTGTGACGCATCGTATTTTAATCATTAGGAAACACTCACAACATTGAGCAGCTGTTGGCCAGTAACAGCAGTGTTTGGAAAGTGTGTCCAGGCTGGTGACACCGAGCAGGGAGCAGATTCTCCTCTCTCCACCATCTCTCCTTAATGGCTAAGTTGTCATGATTGACCCCTCATTATTCAACAAGATGAAGCCATCAAAACTGGGCCGAGCTGTCTTTCACTCACCAGGAAGATTTTCTGTAGCCGGATACAGTGCATGCCAGCTCGTGCAGTCTTTTATAGACTCAGAAAAGCTCGGGTTCAAAGGAGATTTTAGTTGTCAGTGGGACCCTCCTCTCACCCAACTTCCATCTTTCAGAGATGGGGACCCCCTGACCTCACCCGGGACAGTCCATATTATGGCTGGATGGTTCCTCTTGAGAGCCCGTCTCCCTCCCAGGGCTTCTGTCTGCTTTCCTCACCTTTCCCCCATTGCCCTAATTCCATCTTCACTGGCAGAAAAAGCAATAGAACTACTGTCTCCTTGCAACAGTCCTTCATCCATTCATTCAACAAGCACATCCTTAACACCTACTTTGCCAGGTGCCTTACTAAGTGCTGGGATTATAAGTTCAGCCTCTAAGGACTAATGCCCCCTCGGTGTTGTCTCCTCCAGCAGAAACACCCTCACACCCTTCAGCTGCCCTCATGGCACCTGACGTCCAGACGCCCGGCACCGAACCAGCCCCTTCTTAAGCTTAGCATACCAGAGCGTGCCAGGGTCCATCTGAGAGTGCGGTGCCCAGAACCGAGCTCAGCATTTTCCTGAAGCCTAAGTTGGATGTGTCGCCCAGCTTGGGCGACGTCCACGTCAACAGCAATACCAGTTGTGGAAAAACCCCAATTGTGACTACAGGGCTGCCAGCCAGGCCCCATTTACTGAGCATGTTCTTGAAGAACAAAAAGAAAGAAGGAGCGAGGAGGACGGTGGCTCTTGAAATGACATGCTGTCAGATCTCTCTGCCCAGAACTCCCCTCAGGCAGTAGTGGCAAGTCTAAGTCACTCTGATCAAGCAGCCCCCTCCTTCAGCATCTGCCCTCAGACAGGAAAGAAAATAAAGAAGAAGCCGTCTGTGTTTATGGCCCGACACACGCTAAGAATAGGACACAGGAAAGACCCCCAGCCTATGGGGGGGAAACAGAGATGGGCTTCAGAAGGTGACTCAGACGATGAGGGTGGCTCCCTCACGGCCTCTGGCTTGTGGGGGTCCCCCACCTCGAGGCCTCTGCTGTGACCACGTGTGAGGGAACCGCCCCCCCTTGTTGGAACAAAATCATGCCTTCTTCCTCTCCCAGATCCTGTCTCTGCAGCTCTTGCTGTCCCCTCCTTGGAAGGAAGCCATCCCCTTACAGAAGCAGAAGTCATCTCTGCTCTGACATAGCCTGATTGATGTACAAACTCCTGCAGATCTTTCAAAGACCGGGTGCAAGGCCCCTCCTCTCTGAAGCCATTTCCCTCCACATCGGGCTGGATTCAAGGAAGGGGCTGAGAGCCAAAAAATGGCAGGCAGAACGCAGAGGCTCATTCGGAGCGAGCAATAAAACGAAAGACGGGTGAGAGGGAGAAGCAAGGTCTGGGGGTGGGAGCAGATGTTTCCCTGCTTCTTGGAGGTCCCTTTTTCTTCCCTGGGCATAAGGGGGCAAGACATGGCCCTCCAGGATAAGTGTTGCCAGAGGATGCCTTGCTCTTCACGGGATGTCAGATCTTGAAAGGATGGCGTGTGACTCCGCTGAAATTGTGCGGCAATCTTCTCTCACCAGGCCCACGGACTCCTGACTCCCGGGGGGATCTTACCCACTCCGCCCATCAATATTTCCCGAGCGTTCTTGTGACTGGTCACTGCTGAGGGGCTGCAGAGATGCCACGACAGTGGTTCAGTCATGGAGCTGCCCGCAAGCAAGAGACAAACAAACAGATGGGACAGGGGTCGCGGAAACAGGGGTTTATCTGGGAGTGGCAGGAACCCCGAGGAGTGAATCATTCTGCCTGGAGAGTCTGAGGAGGGCTTTCCCACGGGGGTGGCCTTTGAGCTGTGGTTTAAAAAGCCCTTCCTCCGGCCCCTGTCCCCATCACTGCTCGGAAGCCACAAGCTCCCTTGGCCCTTGGAGCTGTGGCCAGGATGCGTCTGGCTTCAGGGGGACTGGCGGGGATGCCTGCGAGAGGGAGAAGGAAGCAGAAGGTGGAGGAGGGAGGGGAGTGGAGCGAGAAAGAGAGGGAGGAAGGGAGGGAGGGGAAAGGGAAGGGGGGGAGAGAGAGAGGTTTGAATTTCCCATCTGGAAGCGGAGCGGTAGCGCGTCAGGGCCTGGCTGAGGGGCGTGATTGGAGGGCGCCTGGCAGCCGCCCTCGGCAGAAGCCACGGCCCAGCTCGCCCGGCGGAGCTGCACGAGGCGGCGGCGGGAGCTGGACTAGCACAGGGAGCCGCCTCGTGGGGTCCAGCCGGAGCCCTGCAGCGGCTCAGACGGTGGCGGGGACCG